>NC_053449.1:9886155-10189619 GCF_007990345.1 Gossypium hirsutum
ATAATTTTATTTATAATTTAAAGAATTTAATTAAGATATTGTAATTTTTTTTGTTATTAATTATTAATTATAAATTATTTATATTTAGTGTTTATAGTTTTGGATTAATATTTTGTATGAATGTAGTTTTTTTTGTTTTTTATAATTATTTTAAAATCAATTTGTTAGTAATTTAGGGTTATGTTATAAATTTTTGTGTTTGTAATTATTTTAAAATTAATTTATTAGTAATTTAGGATTAAGTTATAAATTGTTGTGTTTAGTTTAGTATTTGGTGAGTTTAACATATAAGTTTATAAAAAAATTAAAAATTATTTCATTTTGAAAATGAATTTGGGCAAATGATGTTTAAGCTCATTTAATTTTTTTAAGCTGTTAAGTATTGGTATGTTAATAGTTGCTGTTAACTCATTTAATTTTTTTATATCAACTTGGATATCAATTTGTCCAAGTTTAATCATAACGGACTCTTTTCATAAATTTATGTACTTTAAAATTATTTTTATAAAAAAATGATTGTAGAAATATTGAAGAATATAAATTAATTATTAATATATCAATACTTAACAGCAACTTAAAAAAATTTAAAAAAATTGATAATAATACATTAATAGTATCAATTAAAAGCGTTCCCCAAAACTCATAATTAAGATTCTTATTTTGAGAAATGGGAGTAGAGTTTTAGCTGTGTGAAAAAATATGGGATATGGATATCTTTATCTACAATAACAAGTAGGATATGAATCTTCGAATTCCATTTAATGCACTTTTAGGTAGTTTTGGCCGTGTTTTGTTTCTGAAATTTGAAATAATTTATTGTATTTTTTGAAACAAATTAAATGAATTCATTTTTTTAATTACAGATTTGCAGCAAATGGGTTCTTTGATTAATAATAATAATCACATATCAAGTACTATTAATGAGATAGTAATAAAATTTTTATTTGATACTCATGTTATTTGCTGAATTAAATTATATTGTATTAACTATTTTGCTAATTTAATAATGTCAAGGTCCGTACCGCATATTGAGGGGCCGTGTTAATAGTGTAGAGTTTCTACCAGATGAATGCCTAATACCAAACTTAGAGTTAGTTGGTTCAGATTAGAGACATTGATCCGGACTTTTGATCTACGATACGACTTGATTTCCGCTTTAGTCCAGCGATGGCGTTCGGAGACCCACACATTTGATTTTCCGTGCAGGGAGTGTACCGTCACTCTAGAAGATGTTGCACTACAGCTCGGGCTTCCCATTGACGGGAATGATGTCACGGGCGTAAGTTCAATCTCTAGGCCGGCTACCCCTTATTATGAATTACTTAGACCCTCGCCAAGTGAGGGGAAATTTACCAATTTGAGATTTTCATGGCTAAAGGCCAATTTTGAGTATTTTCCAAGTACTGCCAATGAACGGGAGGTGATGCAGGCCGTTCGAGCTTATATTATGCACCTTATAGGTGGTGTACTCATGCCAGATGCAAACGGCAATACGGTCCACTTGATGTACTTACCTCTATTATCCAATTTGCATAACACCCGTTCATATAGTTGGGGGTCCGTAGTTTTAGCCATGCTGTATCGAGAACTTTTTCGGATGACAGATCCTTCTGCGATGGACATAGGCGAATGCCTCATACTGCTGTAGTCGTGGGCACTTTACCGGATGCCATTCTTGGCATCCATTAGTCATCAGTCATATACATTTCCACTCGTTAATAGGTGATGAATTCTTACTCGTTATAAGGATTAGTTGACTTTTTTTCAGATTATATTGTTCTAATAATTTGTTTTCGTAGATGGAGTACTAATTCGAGTATCGAGAGGTCATACACGATTCCGATATACCGTCTGATGATTGATAATCATGCTAGAGAGGGGGTAACTTTTTCCAATATAAACTTAGTTTTATTATTTTATCTCACTCGACCCGCGTTAATATAACAATGTTATTAACTTGCAGTTCATTTAGATATCGTGTTCTGTTCCAAAAATTATGGCGATTATTCCCTCATCTGCCCACGTCCACTCAAACTTATGGTGCATTAGCGCATCCGTTATCAATTTTCAGGTAGTGGTGGTATCATGGCAATCGAGTACTCCGGTAATTCGGCTGCATACAGTATATCCTGACATTGCCAGTACAATTGGGGGAGATCCATGAGATGAGTAGGAGGGGGAGGTATGGAAATGATTGGGGAGAAGTGCATGAAGAATATATTACAATGTGGAACCACCAATTGGGGAGGGTACCTTAGATGGATCTTGCTTTGGATCTGTAGCTCTCGTTAGAGTATATACAGTGGTACTGTGAGATAGGGAAACCATTTTTGTTTAGTGGGCGGTCGATGGTAGTCCCTCCACATACGGCACGAATTGGGCAACCCTTTCCAAATCCGCATCATGCACCAAAGCCAGAGCCAGAGCCGGAGCCGGAGGCAGAGACGGAACTACATTTGGGGATAGTTCTTATTATCTAGATTTGGGGGCGATGACTATTTCCCGGGCTCGTCAGGCCACAGATATCTTTTAGAGTTTGATATATTTAGCCCACTACCACCTCAGTACTCCAGTCATCCTAGCTCGTATGCACTTCAGTACTCTGCTCCTTCTGGCTCGTATCTACCTCAATACTCCACTCCTTTTGGCCTGTATCCACCGCCGTACTCCACTCCTCCCGGCTCAAGTTCATCGATGGCGTTTGAGACATATGATTTTTCATCTATGTTTCGCACACCCCTACATACGGATAACGAGAACATTGATCACAGTAATCTCCCGTAATGTGAACGTCGAGCTCCACAAAAATATACCCCTAGAACCACACCATCAAACCATCAATTTTAGGGGGTTTTGTAATATAAATAACTTCATATTTATGTAATGAATATTTTTGGCATTTTATTTATCAATTTAATTTTTTTTTGCAATTTAAATAGTCAATTTTGTATTTATATAATGACTTTTTTACCATCTTATTTATCAATTTTATGGTTTTTTTTTTATTTTGCAATTTCAATAAATAAACTTTATACTAACTATGTAAGTCAAATTAGATTAACTGCAACAAATTGTAAACAAATTTGTGATTCAATCCTCTCAACATGTAATGAACTACATCTCAATTTCTACTCGATTAAGACGATTGTCCAACATGGTAGTTTCGGAGCGGACATTTACTCCGATTATGACCGGCTAATCTGTATACGCCACACAACTTCCCGTCGGATTTCTCCTTAATGTCCATTTTGTTATGGATTCTGGATGATTGTGGATGACCTTTTGGGTTCCTACGTAACCCTTTATCTGGGACAAGCTCGAAGGTCGTCGGAGGTACCTCCCAAGTAGATAGGTCAGGAAACACGGGGAACTCATTCTCCCATACACGCAACGTACGTTCGAGGGTGTACACTTCATCGATAAATTGTTCTACATTGAGCGAGACTTTAGCACAAGCTGCAACGACATGTGCACATAGATAATGAATTGTTTGAAACCTCCTGCAGTCGCACCGTCTGTTTCGGAGATCAACTCCGTAGAACCTAGGTGGTATACTGGGTCAACGACCGATAGTCTCTGTAACTCGAAACGTTTCATTACGCCGTGAATATACTTCTACTGTCATCGACCTCGCCATCTGACGGTTTGCAACCATTACATCCCTAACATCTTCGACAAACACGTGTCCCGCCTCCATCTGGTTGACTTGTTGCTGACCCATTCTTGGCATCAAGGTAGCCAACTTATAGAACGTAGCCGAGAAGACAAATGAAATCGGAAGATGTCGTGTTTTTAACAATACAACGTTGATCCCCTCCACCAAGTTTGTGGTCATTTGACTATAACGAAAGTCCTCGTTAAAACTTTAAGCCCATTGCCACAGATCTATAGAACTCAACCACTATCGAAAACATGTGTTTGTTTGACCCTCCATGTCACTCTTAAGTTGGGCCATTCTTTGAAAAAAATGTATGGCTCTAGCTCGTGCGTTGCATACGTATTAAGAAAATATAAGTTACAGTATTGCTCTAAAACATTAAAACTTATATTGAAAAGATAAGGTAATTCTTTACCCATTCTCACAACTTCTCTCTTCCAGTCTGCATTCTTATAATCTCATTAAAAGTTAGTCGCAATGTGCCGGATGCAGTAAACGAATCTTCATGGTACACCGGAACGCCTAATGGCTGTAATTAATCATTTCCCTCTATCAGAGATGATGCAAATATTATCGTTGCTAATAACATACCTCCACAGGTTGGTAAGAAAGAATTCCCACGATTCTATATTCTCCTTATCGATGATGGCAAATGCTATCGGGAGCATGTTCCTGTTGCCATCTTGAGCAACCGTAAGAAGTAGGATCTGTTTGTATTTTCCATATAGCCAGGTTCTATCTACTTGCACAAACGGTTTACAGTGGGGAAATGTGCGCACATATGGATCAAACGTCCAGAACATCCGATGGAAAATTCTTTTTCTCGATTGTAGCTGGTCATCCGGCCCGTAATAAGGTCGTGTCTGTAACTTAATGATAATCCCCGACACGTGCTCCCTCATAGCGGCTATCCATCCTTGTAACTCATTGTACGATGCATCGAAATCTCCGTAAAATTACTCTATTTCCATCTGTTTAGCTATTCATGCCTTCCGGTATGATACTCGATACTGGAATCGTGCCTGCATTTCAATAATCAGTACCGAAACTTTAATGGTCGGCATGTCTTTCACCATTGGCATGATGCATGTACAGATAGTTTTGGAGTCAAGTTTTCGATGATCTTCTGTCATACATGTTAAAGTACATGTGTGAGGCACAACAAATTTTCGTATCTCCCACATCTGTAACTTTTGGATAAATACAGCTCGTATCCGCCAATTGCACCCTTTTACCGACCTCTAACACTCTCCAATATATAATGTTGGTTTAGACACGACGACTTTGTAGTCTATTGATATATTCATGCTATACCGCTTAATGGCAAATACGCATTCTTCCTTACTTTCGAATCTCTGGCCCACGAACAACTCCTCAGGATTAGAATATACGGTCATCCAGTGAGCAGGTAGTATTTCAGGGTACTCTAGAAACTCGGCTGCCCACGCCGTATCGAGGTCTATCCGAGACATGTGTGCCTTAGGATTATTGTGTATCACAATACGACGAATCTAGTTTTCGATTGAAGACGCGTTAACATTTCTATCCTCATTCACGCCTTCTTCGTTAATATCATCCGGGACCTTGTCCACGTCGGGATCACTTTCACTATCGACTTCGTGATCAGTAGGATCACTACTATAGTATACATCATCACCAACCACATCAGTCTCGGGTGCAGCATTAAGATCAATATCAATCCCGTGTATAGTTGAATGACAATCAACATGCGATATCAGAACCACCATACACGACTCTTGAACTCCATCTTCTTCACCTAATGGAGTGGGATCTTCAGTTGCCTCCACACCAGCTAACTCAGCAAATAACTGAATCGGTGTATTTTGGTTGCTCCGAGTCCCACAATAAAGAGCGACCATTGTCTCCACGTCTTCATCGTCTACAAGTTCCATTTCGATAAATTTTATTGGATCCGTCGAAACTGGAAACTTGTAGAAAAGTTTTGATATCCTTCTCCCACAACGTCTATAAATTTTTTCACTAATTTTTTCCTTCATATCATCAAACAAGATATTTCTATTAAATCTCATTGCTACTTGTTTGCGACATTCAAATATATATCCCATAGTTGTTGTCAAAATTTCTCCATCAAAATAAACGCATACAAAAAGCTGATTATCCATCTTCAATACTAGATCTGTTAAAAAAATTTCAAAATTCTTAAAACAGTTTCGAAATGCAAAAAAATTATATAAAATTTTTAATGCAAAATTTTTCATTCAGAAGCTAACAATATTAATAACCTAACAAAATAACTTTCAAATAATAAAATTACTAAGAAGACTCTACATTCTATTTAAAAAGAAATAAACCAAAATACCTTATCCTTCTTGTTTTCCTTTCTTTTTTTCTTCTCCCTATCTTCTTATTTTCGTTCTGCTAAATTTTGTGTCTGTTCCTCTGCTAAATTTTATGTCTATGCTTATTTGTTTTTCAGGGGTATATGTAGGAGAAAAATTAAGCAGCAGTGGGCCCCACCATTCGCGCCTCTGAGTTAGGCACAACTAGTCGCGCCTATCAAATAGGCGCAACCTGTATTTCGTATCTATACCTGGGTTATATACTGATCCGGGAAAAAAATTAATAATATTTTATTAAACGAGAAAAAAATAAAATATTTTAATATAAAAATTTGATTCGCGCCTGTCAGATAGGCGCAATTAAAGAAACGTACCATTTCGGTAATTAATTTAGCTGACAACCAATTTAGGTATTTAAAATTTTTTTTAATATATTTGGGTAAAAAACCTGGTTATATACTGATCCGGGGAAAAATTAATAATATTTTTATTAAAACAAGAAAAAAATATTTTAATATAAAAAATTGATTCGCGCCTATCAGATAGGTACGATTAAAGAAAACATACCATTTCGATAATTAATCTAGCTGACAACCTATTTAGGTATTTAAATTTTTTTAATATATTTGGGTAAAAAAACCCTCAAATTCAATATATATTGACTTTTTTACATATATATAATATAAAAAAATTAAAAATTTTGAAAATTAAATACTAATTGGATTAATTATGAAACTGGTATGGTTAGGGGTGGAGGGTGTCAAGTAGGCATCACCACCCCTCTTTTTTTACACGTCAGTGATTGTTAAACAAAAAATAATAATTTTATATTAAGGGAAGATGGGATTTTATACGATTTAAATACGGGTTGGTAGTTGTGCCCATATAATAGGCGGCACCAATGGTGCCAATCTCATAGGTGACACCTTTGAGCAAATTTCTCAACTTTAGTTGGAGCATCAATTGCGGTAGTATCGCTCTCAGCTCTCTTTCTGCAATAAATTGTAATTATGAGCAAAATTGTATAGAAAAAATTATCCTTTTAGTTTACCATTATCATCTAATGAACAGCAAAGCAATTTGATTAAAATTTAGAAAGAAAGCGTAAAAAACATCCAACAACAAAATTAACAATCATTAGAACCAAAGAACTTAATGGAAGAATCTCAAATTACCCAATTTTCCAGGAAACTTAAAAAAAATAAAAATCATAAATAATAACATACAAACATAAAAGAACCATCATTAGAACTGCTGAACTTATAACCTCAAATTACCCAATTTGTAATTTTTTAAGTAAAGAAAGAACATAAATTGGGTAATTTGAAAAATTGAAGAATCAATATTCTTTCTTTGGTTCTAATGATTGTTCATTTCTGTTATGCACTATTATTTGATGATTTTTACGTTTTCTTTCTAAATTCTAATCGAATTGCTTTGTTATTCATTATGCGATAATAGTAAACTAAAAGGATAATTTTTTCTGTACAATTTTGCTAATAACTACAATTTATTGCGGGAAGAGAGTTGACGGCAATATGCTTCAACTAAAGCTAAGAAATTTGCTTAAAGGTGCCGCCTATGGGATTGGCACCATTGATGTCGCTTATTACATGAGCACAATCACCAACTTGTATTTAAACAATATAAAATCCCATCTTCACCTAATATAAAAATATTATTATTATTTTGTTTAACGGTCACTGACATATGTCAAAAAAGAGGGGTGGTGCCGTTAATTTAACACCCTCCACCACCCCAACCATACCAGTTTCGTAATTAATCCAATTGGTATCCCATTTTCGAATTTTTTTCATTTTTTTATATTATATATGTAAAAAAACCATATATATTTAATTACTAAAGAAGGGTAAAGTCCAAACAGTATATTGGCTCCACACTTGAGGCAGTAAACACCATGGCCATGAGGCTTGACCACGAAACCAATACACGGGATTCAAATTCAATTTATGAAAGCATGCTTTTGACGAACCGATCATTTGGCTCCATTGATTCAACTTATCTAGTCGATTCAATTCATCTATTATTTAAAAAAAGAATTGGAAAACTTCAGAAAAAAATTTTAATTTTTCTTATAAATACATTTAAAAAACAATGATGGTTTTTTTTTGGGGGGGGGGGGATTTGGGTTGGTTAGTGGGTTTTAGGTTGGATTTTTTCCCCTAGTTTGGACCAAGAACTTCGGCTCAAAAACATAAAAGTTCTACAATTAGCTTTTTACTGGTTCAACTGATTTCCGATTTGCGGTCTTTCTAAAATAGTAATTGGCCAGTTTCTAGTCTAACTGGTTCATCCAGTCCGGTTTAAAGATGCTTTCATGTATTGGTTGACCCTCTAAATACGTTCCCCACCAAGGACAGACCAACTACATGGGCATGGTAGTGGAGGAGGGTTGTCCCTTATGCAAACAGGAAAAAGAGAAGTTAGATTCTGGAGCAACGTCGAGTAAGAAGATGGGTGACAGGTTTAGTGCAAGAATTGAAATGGGCAACAAATCATCTAAAGGGCAAAGCAGTAGTAACCAATTATTATAAGATCCCTTGGAATGCATTGATTTACCTGTTGTGGAGAGAAAGAAATAACAGGATTTTCTCTCGAAAGGTAATCCTGTTATTTCAACACCTTTGGATACAACACAGTCCCCAGCTTCCTCTTTCTTGGGAAACCCCTGTCACACCAACCACCACAACCATGCCAAATTCTACTTGTAGTTTGGAATGCAATGTGACATCTTCATCGTTTAGGTCGTCCAGTTTGCCACACACACCGACAGAGCAAAATCTGGTAGCCTTTCATAATCAAATATAGCAGCAGTTACAAGGTACCACCAGTAGAGACCTTTCAACACCACCAGAATCTAAAGTTGCCTTCTCCGACGATGACAAATTCTTCTTGTTCCTTTTCAGTAAGTGACAGCTTCTCCATAAGGTTAAGGACTATGGGAGGGCAAAACGCTGCAACTCCTTCCCAATTATAATCACCTCCATCTGCCACAAAGAACCAACCTAAAAGATCTAGATCTGTGCTAGTACACAACTAAAAGCTCATCTCTACCAGCACAAAAGATAAAACAGAACATAATTCTCACAAGGATACCCTACTGAATGGCTCTAACATTTGCTTTGGAATCTCACATCTTTACATTATACTCTCCTACAAGATTACCAACCAAAAACGCATCCTCAATTATATATATTATACATGCATTTGCTTCATCAATCTTGCATATCTAGAGGTTGCTATGTCGGTTGATCTATTAAGAATATAACATTCTTAAATAAATTTACACATAATTTTGTCTAAAATTGCATATACTGAAACATTAAAAAAGAAGAAGAAGAATTATGTAAAAGCTATTCATATCAACATATTATATATGGATTTTTAATTAGTATAATATGATAATCAGTGAACCGTATATATGGATATGCTTACCAAAACCCTCTTATTTTACTTCCTTAGAGGTCAAAGGATCAAGGAATTGCACAAGTTTATCCCTTCATCCAATTGCTCTTGTAGAGTTGTCTAAATGCATTGCTCCAAACTAATTTTCACTCAAAAGGACTAAAAAAAGCCTCAAAATCCAAAATGTCTTTTTAGAAATGAGTTTTTGTTGAAAAACAAGTTTGATCTAAAAATTTATTTTTAATTATGTTTTTTCTTTTCTTTTTTGGTTTACATTTTCAGTGTAAAGTAGCATAAGGAAGCATTTTGTTCCAACTTTCAAGACAAGTAGACAATGATACAAGATAGGTACAGTACAGGTTTACCTTAATTTACCCAAACAAGCAAGTCCAAAATGGCTGTTCTTCAATTCAATTCAAGGATGCACATTCATTGAATTCAATCCAATATATTGAAGAAGAAAAGAAAATGTTTTGAAGCATTGTTCCACTTAGTTTGAAGCAAAATCCAAGTACATCCTATTGGCATCTCTATCACCTGAGTAGTAACACTTGATCAAGCTATCAACTTGAAAACCAAGCTTCTTGTAAAGACCCATGGCAGGAATTCTCAAAGGATCAACATGAAGAGATATCCGATGGATGTTTCTGGTCCTGCATTTTTGAATTGCTGCTTTTAGTAATGCTTCCCCATGGCCTTGCCTTCTACGACTCTCCTTCACTGTTTAGGGTATTGAGAGACAAATAAAACAAGAGTAAATAAACAAAAAAGAAGAAAACATAAAATTGACTTGGTACTTTAATCGAACATGTTATCGGCCAAGTCAATACTCGAATGAAGTGAGACGAAAAAGGAATAGAAACCTGCAAGCTTTGTTATGGAAGCAGAAAGTGAAGAGGGCCAAGAATACATGACATAGCCGACAACCTCTCCATGAAGATCCATCATGTAAAGCAATCCAGTGTTGTTCTTTCTCAGCTCTTGATCGAAGGACCTAGCAAGTGATTCGTGCTTGGGGAATATCTTCTTTTCCAGCTTCACTATCTCTTCTACTATGTTTGCAAAATTTGTTGAATTTCTTTGTAGCTCCACCACCGCAGCCCCGCTTTCCATGTTGATACCTTGTTTCCCGCTCCAATCAAAATCTTCTTTGTATATCTTAGTAGTTCCTACTTCTGTCTGAAAACTTATGAGGTTGAAATATGGAAATTTTAATTTTATTTTAGATTTGAAATTTTAGGTTAATGCTGATAAATTTATTTTATTAAATTTAAGTTCGTTAGTCAGTGAAACTTTTTTAGTTATATTGCTATATTTTAAAATATTATATCAATAAATTTAATAAAAAGTAATAGTGTAAATGGATCTTATTTTTTAAATTTAAAAAAGTTAAGGGACTAAAATTTTTAAAATAAAAGTATAAATATTTTAACTTAATTATGAATGTAAAAATAGATATTATTATTTATAAGGATTTCAATACGCTCAACCTTGAATTTAATTAGAATAAGTGAATCATTTAAATAAAAAAAATTTATCTAAAGTTAAAATATGTTGTTAGTCATTGCTCTTTGATAAAATTTAAAATTTAGTTCATGTATTTAAAAGCTAGAAATTAAGTCTTTCAATATTTTTTTATTTAAAATTTTCAATCTAATCATTGAAATCGTAATTATGTTCTTTCAAAATTTATCAAATTAGCATGTTGATTAAGTTGTTACGTGACATGTCATAATTAATAAAAAATAAACATATTAAGTTAACAAATTTTAAAAGAAACTATCAACAATAATAAATTGACTATGATTTTTAAATTGAAGCAAGAACTAAATTTCAGATTGTACATAAGTACAAGGTAATATAACATATTTTAATCTTTATTTAATAAATTAATTGTTTTTCTTTAACAACTTAACCATTGATATTCCCTTAATTCAAGTAAATATGCTGAATTTTTTTAAAAAAAAGTACGCTGAATTCAAACATATTTATTGATCTACGCTATTTTTATTCTCTTTCCTGAAAACGCGTCCTACAGTGTGCATTTTCAGGAGAGAGAATAAAAACGCGCCCTTTTTTTTGCCACATCAGTGAAAACGTGCCCTATAGGACATGCTTTCCTTTCAACAGTAACTTTTAAAGCAGTTACAAAGACTCTAACAGCCATAAAATTTCCTACATAAAACCCTCCAAACTTCATTCTTTTCAATCAAATATTCAATGCTCATTCTTCTCTCCTAAATTCCCAATCCTCAATCCTCAATTTTCAATTTTCTATTTTCAATTTTTAATTTTCAATTTTCAATTTTCAATCCTCAATAATTTTTTAAATTCTTTTTTGAATTTTATTCTCTTTGATTTTATTCTTTTTGTTATAACTTTTAAATGGAAAATCAACTTATTCGTTTGGATGACAAGCATATCTCTAAAGTTCAATTACAAATGGTAAGAAATTTTATTAAATTATTTAATTTTAAATAGTTAATTATTATGATGTTTAGATTATTAATTTTTCATGTTTATATACTCAGCCCGAAGATCAGATTTTGGAGACGTACATAAACAATTTAATCAAAGATGCACCGGATGCAAGATTTTTACACGTGGCTCGCATGCTCGGGAGGACTAAATTGGATCCCCCACTTATCAGTGCTTTGGTCAAAAGATGGAGACTGAAGACACACACATTTCATCTTCCCTGCGACGAGTGTATAATTACACTCGAGGACATTAGTTTACAACTCGGTCTATCGGTCGATGGGGATGTCGTTACAAGCCAGTTATTAGTGTCGATTGGAGTGCAATATGTGAGCAACTACTAAAGAAAGTGCCGAAAAAGTTTAGGGGTAGTCAGATCAACATAAGATAGTTGGAGGACAACTTCCAAACTATCGAGGCTTTTGTGAGTGACGTTGAAAAGGAACAATTCGCTTGATCTGGGGTTTGTTAATGCCAGATAAATCTTGCAATCTAGTACATTTGAGGTGGCTACTATTACTAGATGACTTGAACGAATCAGGATGACTTAGTTAGGGATTGGCGGTGCTGGAGACATTGTACAGAGAAACGTATCGAGCGATGATACCAAATAAAGTTAAAATCAACGGTTGCGTGCTCCTTCTTCAATCATGGGCATGGTATCAACTATCATTTTTACGCCATCGAGTGGAACTCCCTTATGAATTCTCACTCGTCATATGGTAAAATTCATTTGATAATATCATTATCGTTTTTATTTTTCATTGTTGTAATTTTGAAATAACATATTATTTAAATAGGAGGAACAACCCTACGAGACACAACGGTATACTGACCAAACTCGAAGATATTCGACTAGCTTTAGATCAAGAAATTGAAGAGGAGGTTAGTTTATGAATTTCAAAGTTATATAATATGTATTATATCAATTGAAATTAAATATTAGGCAGGTGCAAAAAATTATAAATTCGTACTGTAGTTTGTATGGATATACGGATCCGAGGATTCAAGAATGCGTCCAGCTCGAATTTTCGACAAATCGCAACATCTGGCACGTTAAAGTGCCATTAGTCATTTTTGCAACGGTTGAGATGCACAAATTTGACCGAATGATGCAACAGATCGAGTGTACGCAATGTATTCCACTGCCACCCTAGAAGATCAATGACCTACACAAAATCGACTTTCGGGGGAGACTCGAGGAAGGTTGACCAACATTCCACAAGAAGTATATTGAGATGTGGCAGCGTAGGTACAATTACTTGCCAACGCGTGAACCATTTCTCACAACCGGAGTTGGTGACATCTCTGGATTACATAGATTAGTTCAGGCATAACGATAAGTCGTATCTACTACAGGCTTCGGAAAGGAGGCAATGTTGTCGTAGGAGGCCAAGACAAGGGCCCATCAATCCTCGGTCGGGAGAAGATGCCGTGGCGGGATCGACATCTGCTCCATCTGCACTGGAGGGCCTGATTGTCGTACAACCTCCCAGCCAATATGATTCATTTAATTTTTTTCTTATAACTTAATTTTTTTTTACAAGCATCACAACACGCACACTCATTCCCCACATCATCACCTTTAGCTTCGGTTTATTTTATACAACATGCGCAATCATTCCCTGCATGAACACATTCAGCACCAATTTATTTTACACAAGCATCATGACACGCACACTCATTCCCTACATCATCACCTTCAGCTTCAGTTTATTTTATACAACATGCGCAATCATTCCCTGCATCAACACATTCAGCACCAATTTATTTTACACAAGCATCACGACACGCACAATCATTCCCTGTATCAACACTTTCTCCAGGGATATATTTTGCACGACTACCACCTACCATGCCATATTACATGCCAATCCCGCCAACAACACCGACGCATTCGGTATCACCTAAAATTCCCACCTTTTACCCGTAATTGGGCATGCGACACCATATAATGGCCTGCCAATAGTGACGTAAACACCCCCAGCATTGTTGTTCTACCGATGTGGGTTATCCTCGCAAACGTTGACTCAAACAGGGGGATCTATAATGGGTAACTATGACACGGTCGCAATCAACCACGAAGGAAGGAGATGAAGCCAGCGATCAACCCCGACGTGCACATTAAGATGAAGCCGAAGTCGACGAGGAGCCACCAAACAAAATAGTGTGACGGAACCTTAGGTGTGCTCGATGTCCACCCGATTGTGGCACACATTCGAGACGTCAATGATTATGTTATTTTGTATTTTTTTATATACTTTGTTTTACATCCCAAATGTACACTTATTTACAATATACGAAACAAATTTATTAAATTGGTTTGATTTGTAGACAATCATATTATGTGTTTAAAATTTACAATTATTTATGTTACTTTTTCATTTAAGTTTTTCTCTATTCATTTGTTAAGTATAATATTTTCATAAAACAAATAATTGCTCAGAAATTTCGAAAAAATATTAAAACTTTGGCTTGCATATTGTATTATATCTTACTTCAATAATTAATATTAACTTACACTTTACAGAAAAAATTAATGAATAAATGAATAAGTCAGTGTTTTCACTGCATAAGTTAGTGTTTTAATTAGCTCATTTACACTTCAATAATTAATATTAACTTTGGCGTGCGAGTTCAACATGTGCAATTTCTACATTTTCATCGATCAAGTTTATCCCGAGTTGCAAGGGCTCAGAAGCAATCAAGTTTGGTGGTTGAAAAGCCCAGAGAGAAAACATGGGGCAATTTCAACCAACACCAACTTGATTGCTTTTGAGCCCCGCAACCCGGGATTCCCAAGATAAATTTTTTTCCTTAATACCCCACCCCATCCCCTACTTACCCACATCTCAATCTCCTCTAATTTTTTTTCCTTTTTCTTGCGTGTTGAAATTTTCAGGTTTAAAGATTTATTTCTCTCTTGCTTTGAGGTAGATGTAGTTGTTGGAATTTTGATACTAAGAAAGAAAGAATTGCATAAAAGGAATGAGAAATTTAGCAACAAAATTGTCTGCTAAAGTGTTTATTATTTTCATTCATTTATTTTGAACAATGTATCAAGTAGAGGTGATCAAGGGCCGGTCCGGGCCCAAGCAAAAATTTAGGCATGTTTGCTAGGCTCAGACCAGAAAATGGACCTAAAAAATTTGTCTAAGCCCAGCTCGAATAAAAATACTAAAACCTGGGCCTGACTCGGCCTGCCCATATTAAATTTTTTTATATTATATTATTTTTTACATAATTTGTAAATATATATAATATATCAAAAATACTAAAAACATTAAAATAAATATTTTTGAATAAATTGAAAATAAATTTTAAAAAATATGTATACTTCAATAATACTAAGATAGATGCAACTTAACAAGAAAATGTCTCTAAAATAATAACAAAATTAACAATAAAACAAGTGTTATACAATATCCAAACAATAACAACAAAATAGTAGCAACATAATAGTGAAATGATAGCAAAATAGGGAGAAAAACAACAAGAAAATATCATTAAAATAACATAAAAAATTAGATTTTTTTGTCATTTAGTGAATTCGAGTCGGGCTCGGGCAAAAAATGTCTTACCCAAGGCCTAACCTGTTTTTAAAATTGGCCTTATTTTTTCCCAAGCCCATTTTTCGAGCTTATATTTTTGCCCAAACCCTCCCACTTTTCGGTTGGACCAGGTGGCCCGGCCCATGAGCAGGTTTATAACAAGGGTATTTATAACAAGAAAAACTCATAAATATGGAAAGAAATAACAAAGATTTTTATACTAATAATGTCAAATATAAATGCTAAATATATTATAATAATAAATACTAAATATTCTAAAAAGAAAATATATTTTGTTTAACTTGACTTGCAAGCAATTCATTTTGTTTAACTTGACTTGCAAGCAATATATTTAAATCTTGTTCATATTTTTTAGTTCACCAAAGTTGACGTGTTTGCCAACTTTGCATGAACGGTCATCTCGCAACACTCCCCCTTGGCCTTCATGCTACGAACACTATTTTTATCCCTCAACTCTTCAAACCTCAACTTTCCAATGGTTTGATCAAGATGTCTACAAGTTGATCCTCAGTACTACAATGGACTAGAGTCACTTCTTTGCTTTATTTGACTTCTCTCACAAAGTAATACTTGATTTTAAAATGCTTTATCTTTCCATGAAAAATTGGGTTCTTCGTAATTTCTATGGAAAAATGGTTGTCGCAAAAAAATTGAGTTGCTTCAACCTGCACATGATTCAAATAAAAAAATAGTTTCTCAACCAAATTGCTTAATTAACTGTTGCTGCAGCTACATACTCAGTCTCAGCTGTGGATTTAGCAACTGTTGATTGCTTCTTCAAACTCAAAGAGAATTCTCCAGATCCAAATGAAAAACAATATTTAAAGGTACTTTGCATATCATCCACTAATCCAACCCAATTACTATCAGTGTACCCAATAAGTTTTAAGGAGTTCGCCATTGTGGTGTTCGCCGTTGAAACCAAACACCAAAATCAGTTGTTCCTTTAACATATCTCAACACCCTTTTCACCGCTTTGAAATGAGAAGTATCACAATAGTGCATAAATCTTGAAGACAAGCCAACTGCAAACATAATATCTGGTCGTGTTGTTGTTAAGTACAACAAACAACTCACAAGGCTTCGATAGTTCTTCTCATCATCTTTCTGAAAGCTTTCACTACTGCAGAGTTTTTCTCCAAGTGCAATAGGCGTGCTAATTGGTTTACACTTTGCCATACAGAAACTCTTCAAAATATTTTGTAACACCCCCGACCCGTATCCCTCACCGAAACCGGGTTATATAGCATTACCTGAGTTTATAGATTAAATAGATATAAATTTCAAACATTTCATATCATATAATATTCAGGTCAGAACTAATTAAACTCATACATATTGTCCTTATTCGAGCCTTCAAGACCCAAAATACGCGTTAGAAACAAGTCGAGACTAATTCAGAAACTCAAAGAATTTTTCAAGAATATTAAAAATTTTCAAAGTTGCAGGGTTCACACGGCCATATGGCCAGAATGTACCTTAAATAACAAGTTTACCATTCCCTGCAAGCTTAGACATTAAGCAATTCAAAAATCATTCGTTTAACTAGTTCAAAACACATCAAACACATTAAAAACATATCAAAATAATCCTCTTAGGTGCCTAACCAATGTACCCTCATTGTTACCACATTTATACCATCAATTTATATTATCAAAACATCATTCAAATTCAAATTATATACCTAATTTAATCCATTTTACCTAGTTAATGAATATTTAAACATCAATTTAGCATGCCATAATAAAACTAAAAAAACAACCACATGTTTATATGTATATACCAAACCAATATTAAATTTATAACCTCGTTTACATTTAATCCAAAAAATAATTATTATTTAGACACCCTAAGTACATGCCGACACAAAAGGATATACATCACTACATTTGAGATCGGGATCGTTGTTGGATGCTGAATCGGTGATCAAAATTTAAGTACCTAACCTACGCAGCGAAAATAAAATCGAATGCTGAGTAAAACTCAATGGTATTTCTATAATTTGAATAATTAGAGACAATAGATTACAAATGTATAATTGAAATATAGACACATATTAATATTTAAAAATCATCACAACTACCACATGCCAACTCTTTGAATTCATACATGATAGCATATCATAATTCATATGTTTCACAATATCCCAATTCTCATACTTGCTATATAAATAGCTTTTCACAATTTGATTCAGATCTCATTAAAACAATGACATTATCCATTCTATATTCAATTCATGAGTATAAAACCACTATTAACACTATTCGAACTCGGACGGATATATGGATCAAACCAAACACACCAGTTTGGCACCTAGTGCCTCATTGGATAATTCGAAGTAGTAAATTGACATTCAGTGTCTCATTGGTTAAACTGAAGTAAATTGGCATTGAGTGCCTCATCGAATAAATCCGAAGTGATAAATTGACACCCAGTGTCTCATCGACTCGAAGTCGAAGAAGTCCCTGAACTCATCCAATCCTGTGGCATGCCATCTATATCCGACTCAGCCCGATACAGTTAATAGGGTTTCATTTCACTTTCCACATACAACCAAAATTCAATTATCATATTTGCACACATAGATATATTCATTTCAATTTAATAATCAATACATTCATAATATATATCAATTCAATCAACTTTAATTCAATTCAATGTCAAAGTGCCAAATACTCACCTCAACACTTACCATATGCATGAAATCAAAAAAAATACAACAATTAATAACTAGTTTCGGATTATAGAAATACAAACCAAAAATTTTGAGCTATTCGATGTCAACTTTATCTTTCCCCTTTTTGGTCGAGAATTTTGGTACGATGTTAGCTACGGAATTAAAACAATTAAAATTCATCAATATAACACAATTTAATTTCATATTGAATATTTTAATTTTTACTCAATATTTGCCTAATTTTCAATTTAGTCCCTAAAACGAGACTAACTTTATTTCTTCACATTTAATTCTATATTTTCATTCAATTTCCACTTTAAACTAAATTGAACTCCCTATTTTCACTTAAATCCCTAAAATTTGAATTTTCACAATTTAGTCTCTATTACTCAAAATTTACAATTTATTTACAATTCAATCCTTTTTCATTTCTAACTTAAAAACCTATCAATTTAATCTCTAATACTAAAATTATTCAACATAGACAATACTTAAAAACTAAATAATTTCTAAAATTTCGACATGGGTCGGGTAGTACTTAGCACTGGAATTCCAAAAACATAAAAATTAGAAGAAAAATGGACTAAATTGACTAACCAAATAAACTTGGAAATTTTGAAGCCCTTAAGGTCGTGCTTTTCTTCTTTATTTTTCTTTCTTTCTTTTCTTTCCAATTTTTTTTTTGCTTTCTTTCTTTTTCTTTTATTATACTTACTTTATTATTATATTATATATATTTACTTAAATATTAAGTAAAACATATTATAATAAATATTAACTTTAATTTATTAATAATATATATAATAATTTTACACCTTATGTTGCCTCACTAAAGAAACAATGGTATAATTGCTTCTTTAGTCCCTTTAATTAATTTTTTAATCTATAATTCAATTTTCACCCTATATGCAATTTAGTCCTTATACCTAATTAGTCTTAATTCATGCAAATGTACTTAACCAAAACCTAATAAACTACACAACTAACTTCGTAAATATTTTAATAAATAATTACGAGTCTGATTTACGGGAACTGAGTCTTGAAAATTCACTTTCCGTCACCCCTGACTATCGGGTCATTACAATTCTCCCCCTAATTGAATTTCGTCCCTGAAATTTACCTGAAAAGAGGTGGGGGTATTGAGATCTCATAGTCTCTTTCGGTTTCCAAGTCGCTTCTTCAACACTATAACCACGCCACAACACTTTCACTAACAGAACTCACTTATTGCGCAATTCTTTCACCTCATGTGCCAAAATCTCAATCGGGTCTTCTTCGTATGACAAATCAGATTGAATCTCAATATCTTTTGTCGAAATAACATGAGATGGATCCGATCGATTTTTCTAAGCATTGAAATGTTAAAAACATCATGAATTTTCTATAGTTCTGCAGGCAAAGATAAACGATACACAACTGGTCCCACTCTTTCCGTGATCTCATATGGTCTAATAAAACGAGAACTCAGTTTCCCTTTTCGACCAAATCTCAAAATTTTCTTCCAATGAGAAACTTTAAGAAATATTTTATTACCAACAGAATATTCAATATCTCAACATTTCACATCTGCATATGATTTTTGTCTATCAAAAGCTATCTTCAATCTATCTCAAATTTTCCTTAAGAATGTCTTTCGTTTCTTGAATTAATTCCGGCCCTATTATTCTTCTTTTGCTCAATTCCATCCAACAAACAGGTGATTGACACCTACGACTGTATAAGGCTTCATACGGAGCCATTTGAATACTTAATTAAAAACTATTATTATATAAAAATTTAGCCAAAGGTAAGTAACGCTCCCAACTTGATTCAAAATCAATAACACAAGTACGAAGCATGTCTTTCAAAATCTGAATAATACGCTTAGATTGTTCGTCAGCCTGGAGGTGAAAAGCTGTGCTAAAATTAAGTCGCGTACCAAGAGATTCGTGCAACTGTTTCCAAAATCTCGAAGTGAACCGTAGATCTTGATCATAATTATCGACATAGGGACATCGTGCAATCTCACTATTTCTTGAATATAAACTTCAGCAAGCTTTTAAAGTGACCAATCAGTTATGACTCCAATGAAATGAGCTGATTTTGTAAGTCGATCAACAATCACCCATAAAAAAATTTTCTTACTTGCCAATAAAGGTAACCTTGTTAGAAAATCCATTGTGATACTGTAACACCCCTAACCCATATCCGTTGCCGGAACAGAGCTACGGAGCATTATCGAAATTTACAGATCAAGTAAACAGATAATTCACATCATATAGTTTACATATCAGAAGTCAATCATATGCCCAAAATACACATTAGAAATAAGTCGAGACTAAACCAGGTACTCAGAAATTTTTTTCGAAAAACATCAAGAAGTTTTTTAAGGTGTAGGGGACACACGCCCATGTGGTTAGGCCATGTGTCTCACATGGTCAAGAGACACATCCGTATCTCAGGCCATGTGGGCATTCGAAATAGGGGCTCACGGCCGTATCCCAGCCCATGTCCAAACTTGGAAGCTCTCTGACTTAGGTTACACGGCCAAACCACACGCCTGTGTGCTAGGCCGAGTGGGCATACTGACTTGCACTCTTTAAAAGATATAGGGGACAGCTGTGTTTCACATACGGCTGAGACACACGCCCATGTCTCTGCCTGTGTGGACAGAAATAGGCTATTTCATAAGCCATTTTTCTCACCCAACAAGGCATGTACCTATAGTTATCATCATGCATACAAACAAGCCATATTATGGCATCCAAAACAAGTAAAAATCAAGCCTTAAATATATAATATCTTAACATACAACCAATATTCCTTTAAGCACCTCAGATGACAAATTATAACATGCGTGTTCATGTATTCAATATATTCATATGTACAACTAACGTATATGCATAATTGTACCCAAGGTTTACCAAGCTAATTTACATTATTTCAAACCAAGTCACTTACTTACCAAAACATACCATATGGTGCCAAAATGTATTTTATATACTAATATATTTAAATATATTTATACCTTATATATTAAGGTACCAATTCCTGATCAATTCATCACACCCCAAAACACATGTATATAAATGCACTTTTAGCTACCATTTTACCCTTTTACCATACAATCATAAACCAAATCACACATCAATCATATAAGGCAAATATACACCAAACCAAAAAGTGTCAACACACAAGCCAAATAAGTGACTAATTTAACAAAACCCATATGGGTCAACATTAACCAGAATACCTATACATGCCATTATAACCAAAATCAAAACATCCGAAAGTACCAATAGAATCGATGGATAGTGTGATATATCTCCGACAAGCTTCTAACCCGATTGAGATTTCGATAATCTAAAAAGTAAAGGAAAACAACTATGTAAGCTATGAATTCTTAGTAAGGTCGTATAAACTTTCATCATATCAATTCATTTCAAATATGAAATTTATACAAATCAAGAATAATCCAATATTGACACAGCAATACTTGTAAAGTTATACTCAATAACTCACAAGGTGAATAAATCCACAGCACCACTTATACATATTATTCCTAGCATAGTAGGCTTTTAAACAACTTTAACTCTTCCAAATTTCTTTATTTCATTTGCATTTCTTTACTTTCCGCACTGATTCCATATGCTTAACACACCAGTCATAAACATATCATTCAACCATATCCACAAGCTAGTGCATTTAAACATAGCATTTTTCGAATTAATCACATGATAAGTCATTTCATAAGAAATTGCAGAACTTAAACCTTACCACTCTTTCATGAGCACTAGCATATTTTCATTTGAGTACACTAGCATATTTTCATTTGAGTACTTACCCTTTAAATGCATCATATAAATAAACATATTACCATTTAAGCAATATCTTGGCATTTTCCTAAGCATCAAACAACAACACTTGTTAGTGTATTTAAACATATTTCATATAAATTTAATATTGATAATCTTATTTTCTCAACATGTCACACTTGAGTTTATTACTCGTCTCAACTTACATAATTTCCTTGTATCGTCATATAAAAAATATTCATATATGTACATATCGTGATACATATCATTCTCTTACCGTTTCTTCATAATCATATATCATTCATTTCATTATATCAATATATCATGTACCATCATTTCCATGTATTTCGTATAAATACCAAGAAACATATATAAACTCAATAATAATCAAATTTCTATGTTCATAAACTTTCCACATCTTGTATTCATATATCAATTCCATATATTTTGAGTATATATTGGTATAGTACATTTCAATTTCATGTTGTCTCATGTCAGAAATTTGCTCGTGAATCATTTAAAATATCGATGGATACACGAGTAGTACATACGAAGTGTACAAATCTGAAATCCATCAATTCATATTCGGGAATGCTCATACAAGCACATAATGGGAAGCTCTTTCGAGCCATATAATGGGAAGCTCATGTGAGCCATGTAACGGGAAGTTCCGTAGAGCCTTTAACGAGAAGCTCCTACAGTCAATATCGAGAAGTTCAAGTGAGCTAATATCGGGAAGCTCCGGAGAGCCTTTAATTGGGAAGCTCTTAAGAGCCTTTATTCGGGAAGCTTCGAGGAGTTATATATCGGGACGTTTACAAGAGCTGTGGTCTGTCCACAACACATACAAGATCACAACCAACCGGGATGCTCCGAAGAGCT
Organism: Gossypium hirsutum; assembly: GCF_007990345.1. Lineage (NCBI taxonomy): Eukaryota > Viridiplantae > Streptophyta > Magnoliopsida > Malvales > Malvaceae > Gossypium > Gossypium hirsutum. Next base: position 9,908,964 of record NC_053449.1, read on the forward strand.
ATTAATAGGAAGCTCGCAAGAACCATATAACGGAAAGCTCATGAGAGCTAATGACGGGATGCTCTTTCGAGCTGTGGTGTGTCTGCAACACATGCAGGATCACAACCAATTTGGAAACCCTGTATCCATCGAATTTCATTTATCCAAACGAGACTTAATACTTGTCATACATTATTCGGATATGCGATTGATTTTCATACATGTCAATTACACAATTCACATACATAAGATTCAATTCAAATATATAAATTCTCAATTTAGTTACACGAATTTACCTAGCTAAATTGCAGAAATACCAAAGTTCAATGGCATTTTGGAGATTTTCTATTTTTCTCGATTTTCCACCCGATCTTGATCTAAATTAATAATTCCATCCAATATATTAATTTAGACGATAAAACAATTCATTTCATGCAATTTGGTCATTTTTGACATTTTTACAAAATTTCCCCTAAAGTTTTACTTTTATTTAATTTACTCCCTGAACCCAAAACATGCAAATTAACCATTTTTAATGCAAACTCATACTAGCTGAATATTCATGGCATTCAATAAAGCCTATTTTTGCAATAATTTCACATCAAACCCTTGTATTTTTACTAATTTAACAAGTTAATCATTAATCGAAAAATTCATCAAAGTCACTTAACAAAATACTTTTAATTAACAACTAATATCTCAAATTCATCATTTAACATAAAAAATCATATAGATTCATCAATGACAACATCCAAACTCTTTAACAAAATAAAAAACAAAGGTAATGTTTAGTTGGACCTAATTGTAACAATCTCAAAAACATAAAAATTATAAGAAAAAGGGACTAAATCGACTAACCAATTGAACTTGGATCTTTGAAACCCCTGAGGCCTTCGTCTCCTTCTTTCTCCCTTTTCTTTTTCTTTCTTTCTTTCTTTTTTTCCTTTTGTTTCGTTTTGCTTTGTTTCTTTCTAATTCTTTTATTTTATTATTTTGTTTTATTATACATTAATATATTATTATATAATATAATATATATACTTAACACTTAAGTTTTATTTTGTAATATATATATTAAATTCACAAAAAAATCTACCTTATGCCGCTTCATAAACAAACAATGGTATAATTGTTTCTTTAGTCCCCTTAATTTTTCTTTAATCTTTAACTCAACTTTCACCCTTTATGCAATTTAGTACTTATACCTAATTACTCTTAATTCACTATCAAAACGTTAAAATTCTTTAACAAAAATTTAATACCACCTTAATGACACTCCGTAAATATTTATAAAAATATTTATGGCTCGGTTTATAGAAACGAGGTCCCAATACCTTATTTTCCAAACCCACTTAACTAGGGTTTGATCACTTGAATCCAATAATTCATTATAAGACATAAATTATTAATTCAAAAATATTTTTAAAACCATATTTGACTCATAAATATTAAATAATAAAATTTACGAGCTTACTCGTTGGAATTGGTGGTCTAAAACCAACTATTTTCGACACCATTGAAAATCGAGCTATTACAGATACAATCCCATTTCCATTCAGGAATAGAAATAGGCTGAAGTAATCTGGTGGGAACTTAATGTTCTGCCTTAACTCACTGACAAATTAAACATTTAGCCACATACTCGACCACATCTCTTTTCATTCCTGGCCACTAATAAGATTCTTGCAAATCGCGATACATTTTCGTTCCTCCAGGATGCAAAGCAAAATGACTATCATGAGCTTCGCAAAGTATCAACTCTTTCAATTCAGAAACATCTAGAACGCAAATTCGGTTATGAAACCTCAAACAACCATAATCATCAATGCTAAAATTTTCTAATATATCATTCTAAACCATTTCCCTTTTCTTCGCCAACTTGTCATCTTCTAACTGCGCTGACTTGAATCGATCAAAAATCACTAGTTTGATTTTTAGTTCAGCTAATAGGCTTCCATCGTCATTGATACTGAGTTGAGCAAACATTGCTCACAATGCAATTGCTGCTTTTCTACTCAACGCATCAGCTACAACATTAGCTTTACCAAGGTGGTAATCAATAATGCAATCAAAATCTTTCAGAAGTTCTACCCAACGACTCTGTCTTAAATTCAACTCCTTTTGGGATAGAAGATATTTGAGACTCTTATGATTGGTATAAATATAACACTTTTCACCGTACAAATAGTGTCTCCAAATCTTTAGAGCAAAAACCACAGCAGTTAGCTCTATATTGTGTGCCAGATAGTTGCGTTCATGCATTTTTAGCTGATGAGATGCATAAGCAATCACTTTCCCATCTTGCATCAAAACACAACCAAGACTGCTCAAGGAAGCATCACTATAAATGACAAAATCCTTTCTCGATTTTGGTAAAGTTAACTGGCGCTTCAGTCAAGATCTGCTTTAATTTCTCAAAACTTTCTTAACACTGATCATCCTAATTGAACTAAACATACTTATGCAACAACTTTGTTATCGGCAAGGCTATCTTCGAAAATCCATTTAGAAAGCTTCGGTAATAACCAGCTAGTCCAAGAAAACTACGAGCCTCTGACACATTCCTCGGTGCTTTCCACTGAACAATTGCCTCGATCTTTTTAAGATCAACTCTAATTCCATCTGCTGAGATAACATGACCCAAAAATACAACCTTTGATAACCAAAATTCACACTTATTAAGCTTTTCGTATAACTGTTTCTCTCGTAACACTTGCAAAACAATTTTGAGGTGTTACTCATGCTCGTATCCAGATTTCGAATAGACCAAAATATCATCAATAAAAACTACCATAAATTGATCCAAAAGGCATTACTAAGAATTCATATGACCATATCTTGTACGAAATGCCATCTTCTGTACATCATTTTCTTTCACTTTCAACTAACAGTAACCCGATCTCAAATCAATCTTTGAAAAGATAGAAGCTCATTTTAGCTGATCAAATAAGTCATCAATATGGGGTAGAGGGTATTGATTCTTAATCGTCAATTTATTCAATTGTCGATAATCAATACAAAGCTACATCAAACCATTTTTCTTTTTGACAAAAAGCACTGAAGCTCCCCAAGGCGATACACTAGGATACATAAAACCATGATCCAATAAGTCTTGCAATTGTACTTTTAATTCTTTCAACTCTGTAGGTGACATACGATAGGGGGCATTGACGCTGAAGCCGTACCAGGAAACACTTCAATTGCAAACTCAACCTCTCGATCCAGTGGTAATCCCGATAATTCCTCAAGAAACACATCAGGGAATTTGCAAACAGTTCAAAATTTACTGTAGTGGCTATCAACAAAATTCGAATTAATAACATAGGTTTGAAAAACTTCACAACTTTGATTAAGAAGTTTATTAGCTCGAATTGCTGAATTGATATGAGTTGAACTACTTGTTCGAATACCATTCACCTTAATCATATCACCGTTTTCACTCTGAGCAACAAACTTCTTTTTACAGCAATCTAGAATCACCCCGTGCTTCGTAAGCCAATCCATACCCAAAATCATATCAAAATCGCCAAACGGCATTATCAACAAATCAACAGGGAATGTTATATTCTGTATCATTAACGGACATCTCCTACACACCTGATCCACTAACACAGATTGTCCCAATGGACTAGACACCACTATTGATACTCTAGACGTCTCAGATTTTAACTTCCTAACTCAACCAATTTAGTATTAACATAAGAGTGCGAAAACCCCGGTTTCATTTAAGCATAAATAGGTTTTGAATGTAATAAAAATATACTTGTCACAACATCATTAGCATCACCATCCTCACGAATCCGCACAACATAAGCTCGAGCTGGAGTTCTGGCCTCTGACTATTAAGTAACAACATCATTTCCCTTTCTAGCACCACCTCTTGAAAATGAACCACTTCGACTTGACCTGTGACCTCTAAAAGAAGACATAAATCTCTGAGAAGTAACAGGTGTAGCATTCTCATTCTTCGGACAATCTCTAACAAAATGTTCTATAGATCCACAGCGAAAACAACCTCGAGTTAACTTCCAACATTTTTAACTATAAAACAAAAAATATATATATCAACATCCAAATCCCGACTTAATTTGACTCAATTATGGCATGTGCCTCTAGAATCAACTCCGAGCTCGATTTAGTCCGAGAATCGACTAAACCTGCAAAGCTTTGATACCACTAAATGTAACACCCCCAACTTGTATCCCTCGTCAGAATTGGGTTATGGAGCATTATCGGAGTTTACAAATCAAACAGACATAAATTTCAAACATTTTGTATCATATAATATGCAGGTCAGAACTAATTAAACTCATACATACTGTCCCTTATTCGAGCCTTCGAGGTCCAAAATACGCGTTAGAAACAAGTCGGGACTAATTCAGAAACTTAGAGAATTTTTCGAGAATATTGAAAATTTTCAAAGTTGCAGGGTTCACGCGGCCGTATGCCAGAATGTACCTTAAATAACAAGTTTACCATTCCCTACAATCTTGGACATTAAGCAATTCAAAAATCATTCATTTAACCAGTTCAAAACACAATCAAACACATTCAAAACATACCAAAATAATCATCCTAGGTGCCTAACCAATGTACCCTCATTGGTACCAAATTTATATCATCAATTTATATTATCAAAACATCATTCAAATTCAAATTATAAACATACCTAATTTAATCCATTTTACCTAGTTTATGAATATTTAAAAATCAATTTAACATGCAATAATAAAACTTCAAAAACAAACACATGTTTATATGTATATACCAAACCAATATTAAATTTATAACCTTGTTTACATTTAATCCATAAAATAACTATTATTTAGACACCCTAGGTACATGCCGACACAAAAGAATAAACATCACCACATTTGAGATAGGGATCGTTGTTCGATGCTGAATCGACGATCAAAAGTTAAGTACCTAACCTGCGCACGGAAAACAAAACCGTACGTTGAGTAAAACTCAGTGATATTTCTATAATCTGAATAATTAGAGACAATATATTACAAATGTATAATTGAAATATAGACACATATTAATATCTAAAAATCATCACAACTACCATATGCCAACTATTTGAATTCATACATGATAGCATATCATAATTCATATGTTTCACAATATCCCAATTCTCATACTTTTTATATAAATAGCTTTTCACAATTTGATTCACATTTCATTTAAACAATGGCATTATCCATTCCATATCCAATTCATGAGTATATAACTCATATATTCCATGTATTTACAACATATTTCACATTCTATTTTCAATTCACTATATCACTTCTATTTCTCATACCATGCCATTTCATTATCAATTATAGAATTTTATTATTTATTTACCCTTATTAACACGCTCGGACTCGACGGATACACGGATCCAACCAAACACACAAGTTTGGCACCCAGCGCCTCATCAGATAATTCAAAGTAGTAAATTGACACCCAGTGTCTCCTCGGTTAAACCAAAGTAAATTGGCACCTAGTGCCTCATCGAATAATTCCGAAGTGATAAATTGACACCCAGTGTCTCATCGACTAGAAGTCGAAGAAGTCGCTGAACTCATCCAATCCTACGGCATGCCATCTATATCCGACTCAGCTCGATACAGTTAATAGGGTTTAATTTTACTTTCCAAATACAACTAAAATTCAACAATCATATTTGCACACATAGATATATTCATTTCAATTCAATAATCAATACATTCATAATATATAGCAATTCAATCAACTCTAATTCAATTCAATGTCAAAGTACCAAATACTCACCTCAACACTTACCATATGCATTAAATAAAAGAAATACAACAATTAATAACTAGTTTTGGATTATAGAAATACAAACCAAAAATTTCGAGCTATTCGACGTCAACTTTATCTTTCCCCTTTTTGGTCGAAGATTCCGGTACGACATTAGCTACGGAATTAAAACAATTAAAATTCATCAATGCAACACAATTCAATTTCATATTGAATATTTTAATTTTTACTCAATATTTGCCTAATTTTCAATTTAGTCCCTAAACCGAGACTAACTTTATTTCTTCACATTTAATTCTATATTTTCATTCAATTTCCACTTTAAACTAAATTGAACTCCCTATTTTCACTTAAATCCCTAAATTTCAAATTTTCACAATTAGTCCCTATTACTCATAATTTACAATTTATTATACAATTCAATACTTTTTCATTTCTAACTTTAAAATCTATCAATTTAATCTCTAATACTAAAATTATTCAACATAGACAACATTTAAAAACTCAATAATTTCTAAAATTTGACATGGGTCGGGTAGTAGTTAACACTAGGATTTCAAAAACATAAAAATTATAAGAAAAGGGACTAAATTTACTAACCAAATAAACTTGAAAACTTTGAAGCCCTTAAGGCCGTGCGTTTCTTCTTTCTTTTTCTTTATTTCTTTTCTTTCCAATTTTGTTTTTCTTTCTTTCTTTTTCTTTTATTATACTTACTTTATTAATATATTATATATATTTACTTAAATATTAAGTAAAACATATTATAATATATATTTTAACTTTAATTTATTAATAATATATATAATAATTTTACACCTTATGCCTCCTCATTAAAAAAACAATGGCATAATTTCTTCTTTAATCCTTTTAATTAATTTTTTTAATTTATAATTTAACTTTCACCCTATATGCAATTTAGTCCTTATGCATAATTACTCTTAATTCATGCAAATTTACTTAATCAAAACCTAATTAACTATACAACTAACTTTGTAAATATTTACAAATAAATATTTACGAGTCTGATTTACGGGAACCGAGTCTTGAAAATTCACTTTTCGATCCCCTGACTATCAGGTCGTTTCATATTCAATGCGAAGCCTTGTTGACTTATGAAAATTCCTTCTTGAACTTGTCGAACTTCCATCCCAAGGAAATATCTCATTTCCCCAAGATCTGACATTTTGAACATGTTCACCATTTGTTGTTTAAACTCATTTACTAAGACTTTGCTGCTTCCAATCACAAGTAGATCATTTACATATAGCGAAATAATTAACGAAGTGAGTTCACCAGTTTTTTTCACATATAGGGTAGGTTCGTTGACTCTTTTCAAATCCTAAGCTCGCGAAGTGCTAATCTATCCTCGTGTACCTAGCTCGCAAGCCTGTTTCAAATCGTATAAGGCTTTCTTAAGCCTATATACCTTCTCCTATTGTCCTTTAATTGTAAACCCAGAAGGTTGCTCCACATAGATTTCTTCCTACAAATAGCTATTCAGAAAGGTAGATTTAACATCCAGCTGGTGAATTTTCCAACCCATTTGTGTTGCTAAGGCCAATAATAATCTGAATTTTCCAGCTGGCTCCACATTTGTGTTGCTAAGTCTCCCAATAATCAATGCCATACTGTTGACTGAAACTTTTCACAACCAACTTCGCCTTCAGCTTGTTAAAAGAACCATCAACATTTAATTTGGTTTTGAACACCCACTTGACGCCAATGACCTTTTTGTGCGATGGCTTGTCAACGAGCTCCTAAGTTTGGTTTTTATGAATCATGCTCATTTCATCTTGCATGGTTTATTTCCACCCTTCTATAGTTTCAGCCTCTTCAAAGCTCGTAGGTTTAAGTAGTGCTACGTCAGCTCTCTGATAGATCTCATCAATGGAACGCGTGCCCCTTACTGAAATGTTGTCGAAGTCTGCTTCAATTAGCTCATCTCTAGACTATGACCTTAGCTTACCATTATCATAATGGTTTTGCGAGCCCAGTTTGCCCAACCTTTGCTCAACCTTAGTAGCATCCCAATTCTATATTTTATTTTCATCAAACACAACATCCTTGCTCACCAAAATTTTCTTGGAAGAAGGATCATAAATTCTATAACCCTTCCTATTGTTGTTGTATCTAAGGAAGATGCTTGACTGCGACCTTCTTTTTAATTTGCTTCTTTTCACCTATGGAACATGAACAAAATAGACATATCCAAAAACTTTAAAGTAAGAAACAAAAGGTTTGTTTCCAAACCAAGCTCCGAATGAAGTCTTTCCTTCTACAACCTTGGTTGGTAATCTGTTCAGCAAATAGATTGATGTGTTCACTGCCTCAGTCCAAAATTTTTTTGGCAACTTACTTTCAAACAATAGACACCTCGTCATGTCCATTACTGTCATGTTATTTCTCTCGCACACTCCATTCTACTGCGAAGTATAGATGTTTGTAAGCTGGTGATGGATTCCTACTTCTTCACGGTAGCTTTGGAATTTATCTGAAGTGTACTCGGTTCTATTATCAGACTTGACTTTCTTCAGTTTGCAAACAATCTAGTTTTCAACCTGTACTTTAAACTTCCAAAACACTTCGGCTACATCAGATTTGTGTTTCAAAAAATGTACCCAACAATACCTGGTATAATCGTCAATGAACAAGACAAAATATCTACACCCATTCAATGAGGGTGTTTTCATGGGTCCGCACATGTCAGAGTGCACCAACTATAGCTTTTCTTGAGCTCGCCAAGCTTTGCTCGTTGGGAATGGTAACCTCGCCTACTTTCCAAGTTGGTAGACTTCGCAGATACCATTTTGCTTCTCTACACTTATTGTTTCTGTCACTAAACCTGCTTCGTACATTCGACTAATAGACTTATTGTTTGTGCCAAAGGTTCGCATCATCAACCGTACTATTATAGGCCATTGAGTTCGCCAAATTCCAGTCTAACATAAAACTTCTATTTGTCATTGAAATTGTTACAACTTCATGTTCTAATAAATCAAATATTGTGCAACCATTCTTAAAAACTACTTTGTAGTTTGCTTATATTGAAATGCTACTGCATTTTTCTTCCTTATACTTATGTTTGAGTTTTATAAAGCATCATCTTCTGATGAGAAGATCTTGTTGTTGTGCTTGCATAACCACTGTCAACTATGACTCCATTTATGCTCCATCCCTTGACAGCGTAACCTTTGTAAACTTGAAGCCCTAGTTACACTTCAACCTTAGACCGTATAATCACTGTCAACTTGGACCTTGAGTTGCAACACAATCCGATTTCTCGGGTGATGGCTCCATACTCACATGACAGATGAAATTTGTAGGTCATCTAGCTCCACGACACCACTGTAAATTCAAACATTCCTTAAAACTATAACCATGTCTATCTCAAATATAAACAAAAATAAATCTACTAACTTTTAATTTTCAACGTCAAGAAAAAAAAAGAAAATTCTTTATCAAAGTGAAAATGTGTGCTATAGGCCGCATTTTTCTCTCTCCAACATTCCGTATAAATACATTTTTAGGAGAGAGAAAAAACAGCATAGATCACACCTTTTTACAAAATCAGCATAATTTCCCAATTTTTTTTCAGCATATTTCATTAAATTAACCATTAATATTATTATTTAATGAGAAAATAAAGTTAACAATGCAATAATACCCCCATGAAATTGAAGAATACAATATAAACCACAGAATTCTATTAATCAGTTTTCTTTCAGTTGAGAAACCAGGTTGTTAAAAAGGAGAATTTTAGAGGGGGAATACCAAAAATGATTCTTGCTTCGCCTATCCTTAACCCCAAACCTAAATTTGGCGGCCATTCCAGCAAATCGCTTGCTATATCTACCAACCCTTTCCTTCGCTGCTCCTTCTTTACCACTAAATTCAGTTCTACTCTTCTCAAGTGTCACTGCGGCACCCACAACAAAGATACAGATAAGTCCACTCAAGTAACCACTTTTACTTCAATGTCTGCAATTTTATGGACTAAATTTAACCTTTTAGATTAATTTCTGATCAAATTATGGAAAAACGGGTTTTGCATTATGGGGATGAACAGGGATTTTCAGTGTTGACATCAGACATCCCATGGAAGACTGAGAGTTTATGGAGCACCATGGCTCTGTATATGTTCAATTTGCATATTCCTTTGGGTTTTGGTGGCCTTTCCATTGTTTCTTATCTCTTGCATCAACCTGTCCTTGATCCCCAGACTGAGGTTTTGATTTATCCTTTTTTTTATGTCTTAATGTTAAAGATTGTAATCCGAGATTGGTCTGTATTTTTGAGTCCCTTGTTTTTGGCTTCGTTTAGAATTAGACAAATGTTGGGTGCTCCAGCCTCCAGAGATGAGGTAAGGCTAGGGACCTGTAACTTTTTCTTGAAAACCCAAATGGTTGCTAAGTGTGAAAGAATTTAAGGTCTTGGATAGGTTCATTTTTTGATGGTTCATCAGATGAAGGTCCACTCAAAACTTGCATTTTCTAGTGTTAATTGTGCCTTTAATGAAGTGAGCAGGAAATCATTTGTGCTAGATATCTTACTTGCTGGCTTATAGCCTTATACCAACTCTTTGAGTTAATCTTCCATCTTTTTTCTAAATTTTCTGCAGGCACTATCGTTGCTTGTAATTGATATTTTGGAACTGCTTGCTACTCTCTTTCTCCTGAAGAGCGCCATTAAGCCAAACAATAGGCTTTTGGACATTTTCAAAGCTAACCCGGTAGAAAGGAATTGGTTATTAGCATCAGCACTGGGTTTCGGAGTACTTATTTTGTTAGTTTTCCTTACATCAATTGTTGTTGATGGATTATATGGGATAAAGGTTAGTTTCTTCATCTTCATTGCTTTTACTATCCTCCTTTATCAGATGACTTTTATCATGGTATGGGTCACCTTGGGGTAGTTGCCTCGTCATGTTAAAAGGGTTTTGCAATGTCTTGTTTGCTTTTATATGCCATCATCACGCTCTACCTTTGCATGCTTTCTAGTTCATTTTTGATGTATTTTCCAATACATCATATTGTCTCTAAGACGTGTTAACAGAAAGAAGGGTGGCTGTAAAAGAAATGGAAAGTAACTTACCTTTTTCCTTTTTGTTCTTTTGATTTAAAATATAGGATGTAAATAATCTGATACTGAAGGAAATGCTTGTAAGAAGTGACATCTCAAAAGGTGCTTGTATTACCGTATACTGCATCATCACACCTATCTTAGAAGAAATGGTATACAGAGGCTTCATGTTGGCATCTCTTGCCTCCACAATGAACTGGAAGCAAGCAGTTGTGATTAGTGCCGCCATCTTTAGTGCAGCTCACCTGTCTGGTGAGAACTTTTTACAGTTGTTTGTCATTGGGTGCATCCTTGGGTGCTCTTATTGTGGAACTGGAAACTTGAGTTCTTCCATTCTCATACATTCTTTGTATAATGCGTTCACATTGATTATAACTTTTTTATCATAGATAACAAGTTTGATTTCTTCTCTGGTTTCCTTGGCCATAGTATTAGTAGGAAAAAACAACTTGGAACTGATGTACAAAATATAAGCATCTGGTTGAGCTTAGCTAAGCTTAGCTACTTCGTTCCTCTCTTTCAAAGAGGATCCTCAAATAAAAACAGTACATGCATTTTTAGTATTTAATCCTAGAAAAACTGTCCCTTAACCTTTTCATGCATGTTTATATGCCTGTTGCATACAAATTAATGTTTGGGAACAAAAGGCATAGCCATTAGCTAGGATTAGGAGAGAAACCGTCCCGATATACGGTATGAATGGAAGGTACTATCCGAGCATTAATTTGGAAAATACCTTTAATTTATTCAAAAAAATTAAACTTGAAAACATTTTTATAAAATTATAAAAAAATTTTAAATTCTATTCAGAGTTTTATAATTTCAAAGCAAAATACAAAATTTAAATTCTATTCAGAATGAGTTTTATGCTTTCAAAACAAAATAAAAAATCTTGTGCCAATTAAAACAAAAGAATGAAGAAATTTGCAAATATAAGAATATTATTTAATTTGTTAAAAGTTACTCAAATTCTTAAAGCATTTATAAAAAATTAAGTAAAAAAAAATAGTATGTTAAGTTACCAAACCGCCCGTCTGGCGGTACTGGAGTTATTAGTAATTTTGTTAAGGTGCCACCCAGGCGGTTCGTGCTACTGCCTGGGCGGTATATAGTAAATATCAATTTCGTTAAGGAGTTGCCACTTGACGGTATTATAACCATTCATAAATTCATTCTTCTATAAAATGTTGCCATATCATGTCTGCCAATAATTTTCAAATCATTTTAAATATATTTGAATGACTTATAAACTCTCTTTCAAATACGAAAACATATGCAATACTTTTACGAAAACAATTGTAATTTATTAATGGTTTAAGGGTGTGAAAAGTCTTCAAATTTTTTCAAAAAGACAATTAAATCCCTATTTTTCAAAAAAAGCAATTAAGCCATTGATTGTTTTTTTTTGTATACAATTAGGTACTTGAACGGTAAAATGTATCAAAAAGGCTCTTTAACTGTTAACTTTAACTTTAAAATGTACTTAAATCCCTATTTTTCAAAAAAAGCAATTAAGCCATTGATTTTTTTTTTGTATACAATTAGGTACTTGAACGGTAAAATGTATCAAAAAGGCTCTTTAACTGTTAACTTTAACAGTTGACCGTTAAAGTTAACTGTTCATAATTTTTTTAATTAAAGCCACCCCGTGTCACAACCACGGCGTGACATGTGGCAAAAAAATTATAAAAAATAAAAATCAATAAAAGTTATAAAAATTATTTAATTTTAATAAAAATATAAAAATATTAAAAATTAGAAAAAAAATTATAAAATGCATCGAAAAGACTCTTTAACCATTAACTTTAACCGTTGACCATTAAAGTTAACGACCTCCAATTTTTTTCAGTTAAAGCCATCATGTGTCACAACACATGATCATGTGTCGCAAAAGTGAATAAAAGTTATAGAAAAATTATAAAATGCTTCTTTTAGTATGATAATTTTTATTTTTTTTATGAATTTTATATTTCTTTACATTTTTTTATAATTTTCATGACTTTATAAAATTTTATAATTTTTTTATAATTTTTTACGATTTTTCTAATTTTTCTTTTCTAACTTTAAATATATATTTATATTTTTTATTAAAATTTAATCATTTTTATAAATTTTACTGATTTTTATTTTTTAATTTTTTGTCGCATATCATGTTGTGGTTGACACATGGTGGCTACAATTGAAAAAAATTAGGGGTTGTTCAAGTACCCAATTGAGTGCAAAAAAAATGTAGGGGCTTAATTACTTTTTTTTTAAAGTTTGAGGGTCTTTTTGATGCATTTTAAAAATTCGAGTATCTAAATGAGTGAAAAAAACAGTAATTTAATTATTTTTTTTATTTTAAAAATTTAAATATTCTTCTACACTCTTAAACCTTTATTAATCGTTAAATTAAAACCAAATCATACAACTTATCCGTGAATATAACTCAAACTATGTACATACCATGCTATAGGAGACTAGAATCCAATTCTATTGCATACTTGTCAACCTTTCAAAGGTGATGGAGACTCCAAATGATTGTGACTTCAAAATCCCTGAACCCCTATATGTTTATTTCATAATTCATTTCATTCTTCATCACCTTTTTTACCTTCAATCATATACTTGAAATGTCATTCAAATGAATCTTTTTAACCCCTAGATGTTTATTTCATAATTCATTTCATATATTACACTTCCATTTCTTATAACATGCATCCCTTATAACTCTTTTCATGGTTCATATTTAATTCATCTCTTATACCTTGGGACCTTTAAGCTTCATTTTTCATTTCAGAATTGGTTCATTGTTTTTGTGCTTCACATTTTCATTCATTTTATAGTATTTAACAATTTTCATACTTATGCTCATTATAATCTCAATAAAATAGGACACGGATACTACAGGACTCCACAAATACCAATAAACGTAAAGTGAAATGTTCGGGGGCCATAGAACTCCAATGGTTGGCAACTGATGTTCAACCAAAGATATCATAATAGAACTCAAAAAAAAAAATACATATCACACAACTCCAAACCACATGTAACACCAATACAAAACTCCAATAAAATCATATGCATGTGACCCTAATTGGCATGTCAATCGTATCTTAACTTTTTTACCGAACTTATATGAGTTTAGAAACAAATTTGAACGCAAATTTAAATTCTTTCATAATTCAACAAGGCCAATCAAATTTCACCATTTCATAACCATATAACAAGGGCTTTTTAAACCCTTCATAAACACATAACTCATTTTCATTGTTACTTTCACATTTTCACAATCACCTATATTTCTTCGCATGTATTCACATAGTCACACGTGTACATATATCATTTAACATTATTGTTTAACTATGTAAACCATCCTCCATTATTACCGGTCAAAAAAGGTTCTTGTGCCTTCTTTAAAAGCGGGAGACAAAATTTCTAAGGCTAAAATTGAACATAAATACTTCAAAAACTCAACATTGAATGATTGAATTACGTGAAAAATCACTCACTTAACGCTCTTTTAATATAAATTTATGGTTTTGACACCAATCAATTTATATTTTTATCTCCTCTTCGCTCTTGCCCTCAACAATGCTATTATTATTTGAGTAGTTTAACGGCTGCTAATGGCATATAATTTAACGAAATTTTTTTATATATATTTTAGCTTTTTTTAATTAGGGGATAGGATAATATTTTTCAATCATTAACTCATGATGAATATCAAACAAAAAAAATATCAACTTTTTTATCACTTCACTTATAATTTAACTGTCAATTGTTAATCTTTTTAACATACAAAGTAATTATGAATTTTATAATATTTTGAAATATCTTATTATATAAATAAAAGGTTTGATATAGATGGTTTTTTTTGAACAATCTTATTATAAGTTCTTGATTGTATCTGTTTTTTTCTAACATAATACTTAGAACTACACATAGCTCTTTCTCAATTTATAAATAGAAGGATAATGCACTTCAACGCTCGAACCCACATCCTCTTATATTGATAATAATGCTCATACTAATCGAATTAAAACTCAACCAACAGATTTCACATAGATAGTTAAGTAGTAAGGTTTGATGTTATTTGGTTCATTTCATTTCTCTACTTTAAAGAGAGAAAAACAAACTAATTAAATTATATTTACTTGAGTAAAGAAAAAGCATGAGCCCAAATCTCAATAGGTAACTTTCAGTGATTCATAAAAAGATATTTGACAAATCATTACCTCACTCACCACTCATTATTTCCTAATAATAAATAGATAATACAAATTCACTAAGATAAATTATATATTTTTTTGGCATAATATCAAATTTTACCTTTTAACATTTATATATTTTTATCAATTTAGCTTTTATTATTTTTTGAGTTAAAATTTTAAATTAACCTTTTAAAAGAATCAAATCGCTTATTTTTAACATATATGTTAAATGAAACTTTACTTTTTTTTAGTAACACTAATATGACAATTTTTGTGGTAGTCCATGTATACTTTATGCTAACATGATACTATTTGTCTTATATGTTTTATTAACAAATAATTTAAAAATTATAAGAGTATTTAAAATATTTTAAAATAAAAAAATTATAAAAAGTTCATTAAGAAAAGTATGAAAAACATTTGGATTGTCATGCTGGCCACAAACTTTAAAAACTTAACATTTTATTCAATATTCCTATTAAAAAAATGCAATGACATCTTTTTGAAAATTGATGGTCAAATTTAACATTAAAAAGAATAAAAGCTAAATTGAAAAAAAGAAAAGCATAATGAATTATTTGGCTTTTAACTTTAGAAAAGAAAAAGTCATTTTAGATCTCCATTTAATTATTTTTTCTTTTTTAAACTTTAAACTTGCGCTTTTATCAAATCACCCCAAAATGAATGGAAAAATTAACATTTAACTTTGTCGACGTTGCATACACGTGGATTGCCATGTGGATGACATGTCAGCATTTAATTTATTTTTTTAAAATTTTAAAAAATCCAAAAAATTATAAAAACTATTTTTTAAAATTAAAAATCATTAAATTTATTAAAAATATATTAATTTTAAAAAATATTTTTAAAAATTTTAAAATTAATTAAATGTTGACGTGTCATCTACGTAGCAATCCACACGTAGGTCACGTCATCAAAGTTAACAAACTTAGCTTTTCTATCTATTTTGGATAATTTGACAAAAAATGCAAGTTTAAGGGCTCAAAGAGGCAAAAATTTAAATGGCGGGCTAAAATAATTTTTTTTGTAAAGTTGAAGGACAAAAAAAGTCGTCATTATGCCAAATGTAAACATTAAAAACTAAATTTAACATTACACCTCTTTCTATATAATACAATTTCAAATCACTCACACTACATTACTAGGTTTTTTACCTAGATAATACAAAAAGAGTTACGAAAATGGGTATGTTGTAGATTATTTATGAAAATAGTATGTTTTCTATAGTAAAATTAGGTGCCGCCAATGCATCAAGCGGCATCACCTATAAAAAATAATATTTTAATATAAATAAAATAATATTTTAATCTAAAAAGGGGTGACGTCAAAACATCGGGCACCCTTTTTCACCATGACTTTGACTTTTTTTTTATTTGGGGGTGATTGTGATATAATTTTGAATTTCATGCCTTTATTTTATGGAAATTAGAAGTTAGTCCATTTAGTTCAATTTATTATAATTTGATGGCCTTTTTACCCTAATAATTCAAAAAAAAAATTAAATACCAAAATGGGTCACCTACAAATTAATTATCGAAATGGGTTGTTTGCTACAATATTTTTTGATGCCGTCTGATTGGTTGGCGACACTACATAAGTTTTTTAAAAAAAAATTTTATTAGTGCCACCAGACATATTGGCAACAACAAACTAAAATATAATTAGTGATTATATTTATTATGTTACAAAATAGCTATTTTAACTTAGGTGGTAGAGTGTGTGGTTTTTAATTATATGGTTGTGCACATAGTTAAAAACCACACACCTTACCAGTTGAACTAAAACAATTATTTTATAATATGATAAATATAATAACTAATTATATTATAGTTTGGTGCTGCCAATGTGTCAAGCGACACCAATAAAAAAATATTTTTTTAAAACTCATGTGGTGCCGCCAACTAGTTAGGTGGCACCGAAAAATACTATAGCAAATGACCCATTTTGATAATTAATTTGTAGGGTGACCCATTTTGATATTTAATTATTATTTTTTGGATTATTGAGGTAAAAAAGCTTAATTCGATCTTTGTATGTTTTCAAATTTTAAAAGTTAATAAAATTATTTAATACTGTTAAAATCGATCATTAAATTACTTATTTCAAGATTAATTGTTTATCAAACTCGATCTTTGTATATTTTTTTTTATTAATTTTTCACACATAAATTGTTGAATTGATGATTTTATTAATTTTTTGCACATGAATTTGATAAATACTTAATCTTGAAATAAGTAATTTAATGATCGAATTTAACAATATTAAATAATTTGACTAACTTTTTAGCTTCGAAAACATATAAAGATCAAATTATAATAAATTAAAATAAATGGACTAACTTCAAATTTCTATAAAATAGATGTATTAACAATCACTCGAAAGTAAAAAAAAAGAGAGTAAAAGTCAACATGAAAAAGGGGTGCAACATGACATTTTAACCACCCATTTTTAGATTAAAATATTACTTTTTAAATTTATTATTAATTAATTATTTTTATTAAAATATATTAATTTTAAAGGTGATGCGGACGACATGTAGAAAGCATACCATTGTCAAAAATAAATAATTTACAACATGTACTACTTTTGTAATTAATTTTTTTATATATTATCTAAATAGAAAACCCTACATTACGTAAATAACTGATGGAACTCTAGTCAGGGGGTTAAAAAAGGGTGTGATGTCAAGCATTCGAAAATTAAATTCTAACCGTCTCCCGCGGTTCCTGGCATCATTTCATTTCAATAATCTTACAACTAGAATCGCTTGCTCTACATCGCAATCCATAAATCTTACACGTATTCATCCTACCCTTTGACGGATTGTTGAACTTTGGCCTGCAATGCAATAGCGGACCAGCATTGAAGCTGAATCAGTGCAGCAGCAACATTTTGTTCTTATGTAATTAGCTTTAGTTCTTTTGTAATTTATCCTTAAAGTTAGTAAGATTAGTTGTTGATTTGTATGATTTCCAATGTGATGTAATAGCTGATATGTCAGTTACATTTTATGTGTAATTGAAGCTTTGTTTTAGTCATGTTATTAGTGGGAGCAGTTGTATATTAGGTGATTGCCTTGTAACTTATATTTTAACTTAATGGAAATGAAAGATAGATGAATTTTTCAGTTTATTGTTCCATTTTTTTTTGCATCCATTCTTCGCTTCAATTCTCCTTAGTTCTCTGCCAAAACTCCAACAAATGGTAAATAGAGCCTATCATCTTTGAGGGCCTCCATTGTTGGTAACAGTTCTTTTTTGTGAGAAACCTTGAAGAGAAAGAAATTGAAGCTATTTTATTGTTGCTGCAAAATGAGCTTTACACCACCACCACCACCACTAGTCTTTGTTAGTGAAAACTACCACATTTGGGTTGTGAAAATAAAAACTTATTTGCAAGCATATGACTTGTGGAATGTGGTCGAGAATGACACAGAACTAGCTCTATTAAGGGCCAATCCCACGATTGCACAAATCAGCATAGTGAAGAGTGTGCCAAGAAGCATAAATCAATGAAATGCTTGCAAAATGGTGTGTTTGATGTGATATTCACTCGAATAATAGCTTGTGACACTCCAAAACAAGCCTGGGAGAAGCTGAAGGAAGAGTTTCTGGGGTCAGATAAGACTAGGCAGCAACAGTTGATCAACCTCAGGAGGGACTTTGAGAACTTGAAGATGAGAGAGTTTGAAACAATCAAGTAGTACTCTGATAGGATAATGGCTACAGTTAATAACATTAGGCTCCTTGAAGACGATTTTAGTGAAAGCAGAGTTGTTGAGAAGGTCATTATCGAGAGATCTATCAACCATATCACTATCTGAGTTGATAAATTCTCTGTATGCACTCGAGTAAAGAAGGGCCAATAGGCTAGAGGAGCATCCTGAAGGAGCCTTCCAAACAAAAGCCAAAGAAAGCTCAAGTTCGAGCTACAAAGGGAAGAAACCATGGCTTGAAAAAAGGGAGAAACCAAAGAGGGATACAGGAAAGAAGAAATTTCCACCATGCATTCACTACAAAAGGTCTACACATTTGGAAAGGTACTGTTGGTACATGCTTGATATTCAGTGTAGGAGCTGCAAATAGTTTGGTCACATAGAAAAGGTTTGCAAAAATAAAGAAAGGGCACAAACTCAGTAGCAAAATCAAGCTCAGGCTACTGAGGATATACAAGCTTAGGAGGAGCATGTTTTAACTGCATCCTGTTATGTAACCTCAAGAAAAGTCAAAAAGGACTGGTTAGTAGACAATGGCTACACTCACCATATGGCATCTAATGAAGAGCTATTCAAGGATCTTGATAGAAGTCTTGCTTCCAAAGTCAAGATTGGAAATGGAAACCTTATTGAAGCCAAAGGCAGAGGCAATGTTCTGATCAGCACACATTAAGGTAACAAAACAATCTCAGATGTCCTTTTTGTACCTGATATAGACCAAAATCTGCTTAGTGTTGGTTAGCTAATTGAGAAAGGTTATTCACTTATTTTCAAGAATAACTCTTGTGTTATTAAGGACTCACTTGGTCAAGAACTAGTCACAGTAGCCATGACTGATAGATGTTTTATGCTGGATGTGAATTAGCTTGAAAATAAAACTTATACTAGTCTTGCTGATAAAGCTAGTTTATGGCACAAAAGGTTAGGCCATGTCAATTATAGATCACTTGGTTTGATGCACAAATCTAATCTGGTTGAAGACATGTCTGAAGTTGAAATCAGAGACAGAGTTTGTGAAATTTGTCAGCTTGGGAAACAAGTGAGACTGCCCTTTCTAGTTAAAAAGGCGTGGAGAGCTCGAGACAAGCTTCAATTGGTCCATACTGACATTTATGGACCAATGAAGACATATTATTTGAATGACATTAGATACTTTATGTTTGTTCATAGATGATTTGTAACACCCCTTAACCCGAATCCGTCGCCAGATTAGAGTTACGATGCATTACCGATCAAAATCCAACTCAAAAAAATTTTTTAGACTAATCAACTCAAGTTAAACAGCATATAAAATACTTATATATATATATTATACATTTACAAGGCACCACTTAGCATATTAATTACAGCCTAAAACATACAACTTCATAAATTTTATTACATCTAAAATCATATATCATCCCAATCAAAATGAATCAAGTACAAAGCCGTATAAGTATAATTACAAACATCATATTATTCAAATTGTTAACAAAAGAATAAAGATTATATATAACATTATCTTTTTATAGCCAATACATTAAACCAAATCCATATGTATCACATTGTATTATCTATCACAAGTTCCTACCATATCCGAATACACATTACCTACAATACCAATTTAAAATCAACCATGCATCATTAATCAAATTTCATATACTAACCATATTTCAAAAAAATCCAACTATATCTTTATCATTTACCTAATCAAATCTTAATTTCATAACTCAAGCATATATCCGAACATTTATTTCATTTCAATTTACTAACTATACTACATATTACAACATAGGTAATCTACCCTATTTGGACAGCTTTTATACATCAATTTGAATAGCATTTATATACCAAATTAGACAGCATTTTCACACCAAAATTTGGATAGCATAAATACATCAATTTGGGTAGCATATATACAACAGTTTGAGCAACATTTTTACACCAAAACTGGATAGCATATATGCAACAAATTGGGCAGCATTTAAGCATTAAAATTGGACAGCATATATGTAACAAATTGGACAGCATATATGTAACAAATTGGATAGCATTTAATCATCAAAATTGGACAGCATATATGTAACAAATTGGTTCAACTCATAACCAAATCAATCCATCATCCAGTGCATAACTATTATACATATACTAATCACTTAATCAAATTTAACATGTCCAAACTATATATATATATCACATTTATTATCATATCACAAACTTATACCATACTTCAATATGCAAAATTATAAACCCCATTTCCATGACCATTAAAACCATATGCATAAATACCAAACTCGATCAAAATAAGATGAGCCATTTTCGCATGACCATTTATATACATATTCCAAAACTAACCAAAAACATAAGCAAGCCTATACATGCCATAATATTGAGTTCAAAAATTTATCAAAGTACCCAAAAGATATCGATAGTGTGATAGACTATGCTAACAATCCCCGAGCTCGTAATGTGACTCCAAAATCTATAAAACAGACACAAGCAAAATACACACACAAAGTAAGCTTCTTGAGCTTAGTAAGTCATAAGCAAAATCTTACGTATAAATATTTGCTCAAAAACATTAAGTAAATATAATCGAATATCAATTACGTAGCATCATTTAACATCTAAACAATGATAACCATTTTTTTTATATATAAATCTTGCACAAGCTGAATACCTGTACTCAAAACATAGATATTTTATATCATATATCAACAGCCCAAAACATTCCAATATGCAAATGGTTAGCTTGTAATACATAATCAAATTGATAACTTTTACCAATTCAATTAACTAACTCATCTTATTCCCTTGTAATTAAATGGCTAATTCATACCAGAAACTTTTATACCTTTCCATGAACAGACTTTATTTCATATTGCCCATTGAACCATTCAGAATTAAAAAGGATACGCGGATAGTCGGAAACTCTTACAATGCCAACGTCCCAGACGTGGTCTTACATGTAATCACGTATCGATGCCACTGTCCCAGACAGGGTCTTACACGTAAACATAAGTCGATGCCAACGTCCCAGACGTGGTCTTACACGATAACACATCTCAGAAATCCTATGTCATGACATATGTATCCTAACTATTCCTAAGGTTCATACGGGGCTTACGGACGTCAGATCTCGTTTGAATCAAACTCGAAAAGTAGCCACATCATAATACCATATTCGGCCATAGCCCAACTTATTCCCAAAAATTCAATTCGGTAAATAAAAATTACAATTTTATAATTATATCAACATTTAAACGCTTACGGGCTTACCTCGGATGTTGTCGACTGCTAAATCAGCTACTCAACCACTTTTGTCTTTCCCCGATCCAAATCTGATTTCTTTAATTCTTGATCTAAAAATATTCAAATTAATCTTATTTAAACACCATTCTATTTAATTTAGCCTAAAAACACATGAATAAGAAAATTACAATTTTTCCCCTAACATTTCACACTTTTTACAATTTAATCCTTTTTCCTCAAAACAAAAAATACACAAAATTTGACTACACTCCTTAAGTGCCAAATTTTCCTAGTGTCCATACAAGTGCATATTTTTAATTTATTTAGCATTTTAGTCTCTCAAAAATTTATTTTCATAATTTAACCCTAATTACTCAATTTCACCAAAAATTCAAAAACAAAACATGTCAATCTAACAAATATCTTTTATTTTTCATCAATTATCATCACAAAACTTACAGAAGCATCAATAGCATAACTCAAAATCATCATCAAATTTCAAAATTGAGGCATGGGCTAGATAGAGTGCTAAGCAACAATCACAAAAACATAAAAATTATGTAAAATAAATAAAAAAACACATGCCTAATTAGCCAATGCATGTGCCGAACCCTAAAACCCTTTTTCTCTTTTCTTTTTCTTTGTATTTTCGGCAAGAACAAAGATGATAATGGCCATTTACATGCTTTTGTTTTATTTAGTTATCATTATACTAACTTATTATTATTTTACAAAGACAACAATAATTAGGCTCTTTCATAATTAACCACTAATTTTTTTTTATTTTACACGATTAAGCTCTATTCTCAAATTAAGCACTCAAACAATAAAATTAATTCACGAAACTTTCACACATATAAATTCACGCATAATAGACATAGAAAAAAATATTAAAATATTTTTCAGACTCAGATGTATTGTCCCGAAACCACTGTTCCGATTTGAGTCAAAATCGGGCTGTTACATGATTTTACTAGGTTCTCCTAGGTCTATTTTCTAAAACAAAAGTCTGAAGTATTTGAAGTTTTCAGCAAGTTCAAAGTCTTAGCTGAAAATTAATCATTTTGTAAGCTCAAGAGTTTGAGATTAGACAATAGGACTAAGTACCTGTCAGAAAGGTTTCAGAAGCTGTGTGAGCAGGCTGGAATTCATCATCAGCTAACAACCATTTATACTCCTCAGCAGAACAGAGTTTGTGAAAGAAAGAATCAAACAGTACTAGATATGGCTAAATGCCTACTGTTTGAAAGCAAATTGCCAAGCAAATTTTGGGCGGAGGCTATGAACACCTCAGTATACCTGCTTAACAGATTGCCAACCAATACTGTCAAAGAAAAGACTCATTTTGAAGCTTGGTTTGGACTTAAGCCAACATTTTCACACCTAAAGGTGTTTGGTTATGTCTGCTATACTCTCATCCCAGCTGAGAAGAGAACCAAACATGAAAGAAGATCTGTGCTAGGGATCTTTGTTGGTTACAACAACACAAAGAAATGTTATAGGATCTTTAATCCTTCAACAAAGAAGATCATAGTGAGCATGGATATGAAATTTGATGAGGGAAATGTATGGAACTGGATGGTACAAATGCAAGCCTAGATAAAAAAAGTCAACAAGACAACAATTTGCAACTAGCTAAAAAAGAAGAGCCAATTGGTGATGATTTTGATGATGTACCTGTTAGAGGCATAAGAACCATCAGTGATATCTATCAAAGATGTGATGTTGCAATACTTGAGCATACTAATTTTGATGAGGCTGCCAGAGAAAAGAATTGGAAAAGGGCCATGGAAGCTGAAATGGAGATGATACACAAGAATGACAGTTGGGAATTGGTTGACAGACCAGATCAAAAGAGGGTTATTGGTGTGAAGTGGGTGTTTAGGGTCAAATACAATGCTGATGGGACTTTAAACAAACACAAGGCAAGACTTGTGGTGAAAGGATACAACCAATAGTATGGGATCGACTTCATTGAAACCTTTGCTCCTATTACAATGTTAGATACAATAAAGCTTCTGTTTGCCTTGGCTGCTCAAAAGCAATGGAGAGTGCACCAATTGGATGTCAAGTCTACTTTTCTGAATGGCTTCCTCAAAGAAGAAATCTTTATTGAACTACTAGATGGGTTCAAGGTTCTTGATGAAGAGGACAAGGTCTACAAGCTAAAAAAAGGCCTTGTATGGTCTGAAGCAAGCACCAAGGCCCTGGTATGACAAGATTGATGCATACCTGTCTAGGCTCGGGTTCGAGAAAAGTATCAGTGAGCTTACTCTCTATGTGAAGAAATTAGAGAATGAAACCCTACTGATTGTGTCACTTTATGTGGATGATTTGTTGGTAATTGGAAGCAAGGGGGAGCTAATTGATGAGTTTAAAATGCAAATGCATGATGTCTTTGAAATGACTCACTTGGGAGAAATGACATATTTTCTTGGCATGGAAGTAATTCAAACTAATCAAGCTATCTTTATAAGTCAGCAGGCCTTTGCTTTGAAGATCCTAAACAAATTTTGCATGTCAAATTGCAAAACTGTTAGCACACCAGTGGCACAAGGTGAAAAATTAACCAATAGTGGCAACCATGAAAGAGTTGATGAGAAAGAATATCGAAGCTTCGTAGGATGTCTTCTCTATTTGACAGCTACAAGGCCTGATATCATGTTTGATGTTAGCCTTCTATCTAGATTCATGCATTGTTGCGATGTTGTTCACTTTAAAGCAGCTAAAAGAGTTCTTAGATATGTGAAGGGGACTTTGAATTATGGAGTGAAGTTTGAGAAGACAAAAGAGCTCAAGTTGATAGGGTATTCTGATAGTGATTGGGCAGGATCCATTGATGACATGAATAGCACAGCTGAATACTTCTTCACTCTTGGCTTAGGGGTCTTTTGTTGGAATTCAAAGAAGCAACAAACTGTTGCTCAATCACTAGCAGAAGTAGAGTATATTGCAATTGCTGCAGCTGTTAATCAAGCCATTTGGCTCAAGAAGTTCTTATGTGACTTGAATGAAGATCAAGTTGATGCTACAGAAATTAGAGTTGACAATCATCCAGTTGTTGCCATAGCTAAAAATCCAGTATTTCATGGCAAAACCAAGCATTTTAAGATTAAATTTCATTTTATTAGAGAGGTTAAACAATCAAGGGAGGTTAATCTGATTCATTACACCTCAGAAAATTAGTTTGCTGATATTCTAACTAAGTCTCTCGGTGCTACAAGTTTTGAGAAGTTAAAGAAGAAATATTGGTGTTTGTTGCATACAGTTCAAGGAGGAGTGTTGAACTTTGGCTTGCAATGCAACAGCGGACCAGCATTGAAGCTGAACCAGTGCAGCAGCAACATTTTGTTCCTATGTAACCAGTGTAGTGCTGATTTTAACTTATTGGAAAAGATGAAATTTTCAGTTTGTTCCATTCTTTTTTGTATCCATTATTTGCTTTAATTCTCCTTAGTTCTCTGCCAAAACCCCAACACGGATCTTGCTTTCCGTTCACTCGATCTTGCTTCATCGCAAGCACAATTGAATTTCTGTTTTCTCAAACAATAATCCTCTCAAAACTCTGTTATCTCCCTCTGATTTTCTCTCCCTTTCTTTCGTAATCTTTATTTTTTTTAATTCAATCTTTCTCTTCTTTAATTGTTTTTTACTTAACTTTGCTGCTCTGAAAAAAATGGATATGGAAATGGAGGATTCTCGCTCTAGCAGCTCACATTCTATTCACTCTGTGGCTTTCCATGTTTACTTTGCCGCTGTTCGAACACGACGGTTTGCTAAGAATTTGATACCGAGTTCTCCATGAATATCTTTAGTTGGAGTCTGTTAAATTTTCTTTTTAGTGTTACTTTTTGTTTTTGGGAAATTTATTACTTTGATATTTTAACTATTTCTTTTCTTTGAACATAGAAGTTTGAAGGACCGATTTAGAGATATTAGGGTCTGCCATGAAATTCTATGAGAATTTACAAGTTTGTTTGCTGAAGGAATCGGCGGATTGAATTTTTAAGGTTCTGTGGAATTACCCCCTTCTTTTGTTAAGGTTTCATGTGGAATTGCTGAATGCTTTAGCCTTTTCAAGTGTAGAAGAAGTTGAAGAAGCTTACAAATTTGAAATTTATGGCTTTGAATGATTCTTAACCTTCAAGTCAGGTTGTTATGCAATTGGATTCTATTAGAGCTTTTACATGCGCATAAAAAGGAATTAAAAAGAAAGCCTTGAATTTGAATTTAGTTTTGGTGGAATTGTCGATTTATTGTGGTTTGAGTTTTATCATATTGTAATTCAAATGGAAGAAAGGAGGGAGTTAGGATTTCCACAGACAATTGCTTGTAGTTTAAAGGAACAGTTAGCAAGAACCACTCTTAATAATGTAAGGTCACAAGGGCATACATATATAGAGCTTCCTGAGGAACGGAAGCGGTTCATTTTCTTCAGCACTCTGTGCCTTGCACCATGTTATAGTGATTCGATGTTACTTGATCATCTGAAGGGGAACCTTCACACAAAGAGATTAGCTGCTGCTAATCCATGGCCTTTCAATGATGGTGTTTTGTTCTTTGGTAAGTGTAACGAAAAAGAGAAACAATTGGCTGTTGTAAAATTTAATGAAAATAGGTTGTTGGAATTTGAAAGCAATGACAACAACCTTGCTATTGTGAAATATGTTGGCAGTGAAGTTAGTTCCTATGAAAAGAATGTAGATGGTATTGCAGAGGATCCAGATCTGGTGATTCCAGGGGTGCTAATCAAGGATGAGGTCTCTGACTGGAAAGTAAGTTTGATTGATTTTGGGAAAATAGCAGCAAGATTCTGTGAGAATGGAGTCTCAAATAGGTTGAGCAGAATATGGTGTGAATGGTAGGGGAAAGAAGCTCCAAGAAATGATGATAAGGTGAAGGTTCCAAAGCATGAATTTGCTGTTGTTACTTTTGTTTATAACTGTGATCTAGGAAGAAAGAGTTTGCTTGATGATGTCAAATCACTTTTCACATCTGGTTCCCCCATGGAATTGGTTAATGTTGTGGCTGCTGGTCGCAAAAGGAAGAAGTCGTTTTCTGATCCAGAGGATATAAGTGAATCGTTGAGTAATCAGTACGATTCATCTAGGGAAGACTCTTCAGCTTCAAATAGCGCTTCTTCGAGACTTGCATTAGATCGATATGATGATCAGCTTCTGCTCACAAGATTTATATCAAGTAAGGCTGTAAGGCGAGAGTTAAGGCGGCAACAGTGTATAGCTGCTGAAAGAATGTGCGATATCTGTCAGCAGAAAATGCTTCCTGAGAAAGATGTAACAGCGCTCTTAAACTTAAAAACTGGAAAACTTGTTTGCAGTAGTAGAAATGTTAATGGGGTATGCTTCATTAGTAAACTTGGTTCTGAATCACCTTTAAATATGGATCATATTGGTCAATATGGCTTATTTTATAGTCTCAGCTTGAAGCACTGATTAACATGTGTATTTTGAGGTTCCAAATTTTATTTACATCTATTGTCTTTCGAAAAATTTTGTAGGCATTCCATTTATATCACACTTCATGCCTTATACATTGGATCCTTCTTTGTGAGCTTGAGACGATTGAAAGCCATAAAGTTAATCCAATAGTAAGAAGAAGATTGTTGGTGTTAAAAACAAATGTGCTAGCATGTTAGCTAAGACTTGAGCAGCAAGGCTCGAGACTTGCAGAAGAAACAAACAGAATTTGAGACAGAAAATTGAAAAACAAAAGCAAAGAAAATTGAAGAGTATATGGAAGGAAATCAGATTGAATTTCATTCATTTTGAATAATGGCATAAAGCCAATACATAAACCAAGCATTTTGCTTGTCAAAAACAGTATGGTCACCTAATCAATACCTACTACAACTAATACATTGAAAATGAAAACAAAGCTTGTACACATAAACAAAGCTGAGTTAACAGCTCAATCATGATCAAATTACATCAAACATCAGCCTAACATGGTTCAAAATGAACTAAAATACATTACATCAAACTAAGGTTACAAAATGAACAAAAATCACCAGCTGCACTTGCTTCAGTAGCTCCTGCATGGCTCGGTCTGCTTCTTGACTGCTTCTGGTGTTACATGCTGACCAAAATTCAACAAAGATATAGGAGGAAAAATGGAGCCAAATGCAATGACACGAGGAAGGATTTGGAGACTAAACCTATGGGGTTCCTGATTTCTTCTATACTCTGCCCTGAGTGCCAAGGTACTGGAATTGAGGTTGAGGATGATAAGCTGGAGAAGCATGATATCTCTCTGTCTCAGGTATGCATTTTGTGATCTTAAAACATCGAGCTGCTGTATGTATGAGGGAACTATATGGAGTTCGTTTCTTTCAAAATGAGTAGAACTGATTATGCTTATGTTATTCAAATCACGCAGCATAAGTCTATGTCGATTAACATGGGTTTTACTATACTTTCAGATGTTTAGCTATAAAATTAAAGTCAGTGATGGTCGTAGAGCATGGATGAAAAGTCCTGAAATGTTGGAGAGCTGTTCAACAGGGTTTCATTTTCCTTCTCAGTTTGGAGAGATGGTTCAGGTTTTCAGACTTGTGCTCACCATTTCCATTTTGTATCAATGAAAATTAGAGACCTTTAACCTTATATTCATTTTAAGTTTGGTGTTTCTTGGTTGCAGGAGAAAGTATTGCCTCTAAAATTGCTGCATTTCTACAGCACCGACAACTGTGAATGTGGCTCAAGTTTGGTAGGATGAATTCTGTGCAGTTGACCTTATCGTCGATGTCAGCAAAAATGCGTAGTGTAACCTGTTATACGTATACAGCAGGTCATGAATACAATGAATAGTTAGCACTTTTGCAATAGGATATTCTCTTTCTATTTTCCATCATGGAGCTTTGTAAATAACTGTTGTACATTGCCGATAACTGCCTGCATTATAAATGATCAGGTCGTCATTGACTTTTATATTAGAAATATACAGATATAGTACTTTCAACTCATCTTGTCTATTGCTCTACTGTAGTTCCTGTCATTTAATTTTAATTGATGAATGCGAACTTCAGTGTTTTAGATTTATGTAGTACGCCATTTTAACAGTAACAAGTGGGCGGCCAACCTGGAAATCAGCCGGTAGTTTCATAGTTGATCCAACCAAAGATTACCCATACAGGTTTTGCGAAATCCCAGTTGACAACCCTGCTGGCCTCCATTGGTGCTCGAAAAAGAGGTGATATATGGGTATAGTTAGCTTTTAAAGAATCTAGTTTTCTATATTCCAGGTGAATTAAATATAATATTATGTATAAAAAATGAAATGATTAGTAACTTTAAGAAACTAGTGTCATCATATTCACCACTTACTATGCGGGTGAGTACAAGTAGAACATCCTGTTGTAACCCGTTGGCTATAGGATACACCGCATATTGAACTGGCGTCCCTCAACCTGTGTTCAGATACTATGGAGTGGCTGGCAGAACAGCTCTGCTCTTGAGCAAAGCATTTATAGGCACATTTTTGCAGGACAAGTAAAATGATTGCTTTGGTAAGGTGAGGATATGTTGCAATCTAGCAAAATGAGGTGTCGTGTAGAGATGATAGAGAGGAAGAGTAGAGCAAACTCTGGAAAACAAGTGCGATGGCAAGTGGTGGTGATCGACGTAATAAGGAGTTGAGAAAGATGAGAGTTACTGATTGTAGAAAGAATGTCGCAAAGAGAATTTTAGAGAACTAAGTTTGCCAAAAGATCCAAAAAGAAAGAAAGTCCTCAAATGAGAAGCTCAAACTTTATTTATAAGCCTTGAAAAAGGAAGTTATTAAAAGAAAGTGGGCATGAATGTGCAAAAATTATGGGTTGTGGGATTGAAAATGTTTACATGAATGTGAGAAAATGGAAAGTAACTTATATAGATTAAGAGTATAATGACAGTTAATAAAAGTTGTACCCACTTGAAATATTTTAACAAGAAAGGTTTTTAAGTGTCAATGCAGCATTTGTTCATTAAAGAAATAAGGAGGAAGCACCATTCTCAAAGAAAGGTCAAGAAGAAATTCTTAATAGGTTTCGTATCTAAGTCTCTAAGTCATGCTTTTCAAGACATCCTAAAAGTGGCATAACTTAGGAATCTTGCCAATCTTTCAACGTTATTCCCCAAAAGTCATTCCCAACGAAGTTATTCCTAAAAGAAGTTAAAGTGCTCATGCAATGAACAATATTTCCTGGAACTACTATTGATTAGATAGTTAGTAACCAAAAACAAGTATCTACATTTCACTCCCTGCATGAGAATTAGCTTTGAGAAAAGTGATTCTCAAGCATTAGTCCAAAATAATAATAACTAATCTATTACCCTTTGCAAGGTACTTATTGATAATTGCTCAAGTTATATAAGTAGTAATATGTGTGCAAGCATGATGCAAGCAAGCTATATTCAGGACAATAATAAATAAATAAATAAAGAAGAAGAAGAAGAAAAAGAAGAAGAAGAAGAGAAGAAGAAGAAGAAGAAGAATGAAAAAATTTTAAATAATGAATAAATAACAATAATAATTTTCACATATATGACTAAAGGTGTTACACATGTTTGTCCCCATCACACATGTTTGCTTCTGTTACATCCACATAACCCTACACTAATAATAGGGTATCATTACTTAGGTTCCATCCCTTTATATGCACTAAAAAAGACAAAGGGATAGGGGGAGGCTCTCTCTTTCTCTCTTTCTTCAACCAAGCTCTTATGAGACTCCTTTCCATTTCTTATCTTTCTCTGTTTAAACCTCTCCATCAACATAAAAACTTACAACAAGTGGCACTCCACCTTACTCAAAGGTGAACCACCATCTAAATCACTACTTCATTCACTTGTTAATCTTATTGGTTAACAAAAGGTATGAAATTTATAAAGTTTGACTGTTTGAATTGAATTGAAGCTAATGGGTTGCAAAACTAGCGAGATAAAACATTAGTGGGATTGAAGCTAGTAAAATACTATGCTATCGAGACGTGAAGCTAACTGGAAGAATCTATTGAAATCAAAAATCTTATTAATAACCAAGTTATTACTCCAAAGTTAATAATGTTAATGTATATTTAACAAATACAGAACACATTATAAATTTCAGATCTCAACATGGATTGAAACTTGTTGGGAATAAACCTGTGTAAGCAACGTAAAAGAATAATAATGAAGAAATTGAAAAGATCGAACACACAAATTTTACGTGAAAAAATCCTCTGAAGAAGATAAAAAACCATGGGCAAAAGGAGATTTCATTAATAAGAGAAAAGTACAATATGGAGAGAGTCACGGCAAAGAAAACCCGAAACCTCAAAAGAAAAAACCCCTTCAAACTAAAACATAAAATTCTCTCTTAATTGTGTTATTTTCCATGTATTAAACCTAGGGTAACTAATGCCTATCTATAGGCTGAAATTCGTAGCTTTTATGACTAGAATATCCCTAGGTTAATTAGGGTTTAAGTGGGGAACCAAAATAGAGTTTAATTGAGAGAAGAAACTAAGAAACTCAAGGAACACATCACTACGTCGTGATGTGACATTCATGTCATCATGATGAGGAGGTGTTGCGTTGTTAGGATGAAGGCTTTCTTCTCGTTGTGACATTGGCTGCTCATTGCAACATCGAGT
This sequence comes from Gossypium hirsutum, assembly GCF_007990345.1. Taxonomy (NCBI): domain Eukaryota; kingdom Viridiplantae; phylum Streptophyta; class Magnoliopsida; order Malvales; family Malvaceae; genus Gossypium; species Gossypium hirsutum. The sequence continues at coordinate 9,940,588 of NC_053449.1, forward strand.
TTTATCTCATCGGGACGTCACTTACTATTTTTCTAAAATATGAGGCTTACTCCACAAATTTTCACCTTGACTCGTATTTCACTTGACTTCTTTGCGAAGCCTTATCATGGGCCTAATTGGATCTTTATTGGATACTTACCAAGTCCAAACACTGCTCGAACTTTGGATCCGAAAGTCTTTTTGTCAACATTCAGGCCAGATTGTGTTCTGTGCCAATTTTGTGAATCTAAACATCTCCTAAAATGATCACCTCTTGAACAAAGTGATAATAAAAGTCTATGTGCTTTGTCCTTTCATGGTGTATATTATATTTGGTCAGATGTATGACACTTTAACTATCATAATATATGGCAATTGCCTTTTTCTCATAAACCAGTTCTCTAAATAGGCCTCTTAACCAAATTCTTCCTTCACAGCTTTAGTAGTCGATAAGCCCACTGTGGCTTGAAATGTTACTTTCCAACTAATGGCACAATCTCTGAAAGCAAATAGATATCATACGAGAGACCTTATTCAATCTAAGTCTCCTGAATAATTTGAATAAACATAACCGAATAAAACCTTTTGGTTTTTTTCGAACTTTAAGCACATATTTGAAGTACCCTATAAATATCTGAAAATCTACTTAACTGCATGCCAGTGTAATTTGCCAAGTTTGGCCATGTATATACTAACAACACTAACAACGTGTGAAATATCGGGACAAGTGCATACCATTGCATGCATTAGAGTTTTGACTGCGCTTGAGTAAGGTACCTTTGACATGTACCTTTCTTTATCTTTACTTTGAGGGGAATTTGAAATTGAAAGTTTGAAACGTATAGTTAAGGGAATACTTACCGGTTTTGAGTCTTGCATCTTAAATCGCTCAAGGATCTTCTTGGTGTACTTCTATTGCGACAAGAATAATTTTCTGAAACGTCTTCCCCTTGAAATTTCCATTCCTAAATTTTTTTTTGATGCACATCGATCCTTTATCTCAAATTTAGAGTTAAGCATGGTTTTAAGGCGTTTAATTTTTAACAGATCCTTAGCTACTATCAACATATCAACAACATAAATTAGCAAGTATATGAAAAAAATGTTATCTAAACGTTGTAAATACATATAGCTTTCATACTTACTTCATGTGAAACCAATACCTAATATGATGGAGTCAAACTTTTGTACCATTGCCGAGGAGGTTGCTTCAAACCATATAATGGTTTTAGTTGAAGGCAAACATGATCTTCCTTACCTTCAGTTTTGAAGCCTTCCGATTGATGCATGTAGATGTCTTCCTCAAGGTCATCATGAAGAAAAACAGTTTTTACATCTAAGTATTCTAACTCAAGATTTTTTGATGCAATAAGAGCCAAAAGTGCCCGGATGGACGTATGTTTTATGATTGGAGAGAAAACATAATGAAAATAAACTCCATCCACTTGAATTTATCCCTTTAAAACCAACTTTGCCTTATACCTAGTGTTGCTTGAACTTGAACCCTCCTTCTTATTGAACACCCATCGACAACCAAATATTTTCTTTCCGATAAGTGATTTAATTAGCTACCAACCTCGTTCTTTTGGAGTAATTCCACCTCTTTTTTATAGAAACAAGCCATTTTCTAGAATCAGAGACTTGAACTACCACGAAATAACATGAAGGATCGGTTGAATCAATGCTCTCTACAATAAGTCACTAGGTTTCCTTCATAGTATTTCTATGGTGGTTAGATTTTACAACTTTTTCTATCATAAGCCAACTTATAATTTGTTAATTGAGATGGTGAGGGTACTTGTGAGTCGGATGAATTCTCAAATTGATCCTAAACAATAATTTGATGATGAAAACTAGAATTTTTTCGTGACGTCACGACATCCTGTGTTTCCTCTTCGGGACATCGCCATGTTTGTCATGATGTTGTGGCGTCGTGCTTCCTCTCCTCGCAATGTCACCCACTATTTCTTCGACTCCATCTTGCTTAAGACACTCTAGTTTGTTGTGTCTTTAAATGCAGGCGACCCTTTTTCCGAATGAATCATAGTAGATTCATCGAACGTAACATCTCTACTGACAAATGTCTTGATGGTTTCTGGGCACCACAATTTGAAACTTTTCGTACCGATAGAGAATCCAAAAATATGCACTTCACGACCCTTGGTTCAAGCTTTACCTAGCTTAGTTTTACATAAGTAGTACAACCAAAAATTTTAAGGTTAAAATAATTGGGAGGATCACCTGACCATATCTTCCCTAGAAATTTTCTATTCAATGCTCGATGGAGAGATCGGTTCACAAAATGGCTTGCTAAATTGATGGCTTCAGCCCAAAATTCCTTTCCTACCTGTATTAGAAAGCATACATCGGGCCTTTTCAAGCAAGGTTTTGGTCATCCTTTCAGAAACTCCATTTTGCTGTAGAGTACCAACAATGGTGCGATGTCTTTCTATCCCTTCCCATTTGTAGTAACTGTTAAATTCTGATAAACAAAACTCAAGACCATTATCCGTTCTCAACCACTTCATGGACTTCCCAGTTTGTTTTTCTAGCAGTGTTTTCCACTGCTTGAAGATCGAAAACTTCATTCTTCTGTATAAACCCAAACTTTCTTGGAGTGGTCATCAATAAAAGTTAGAAAATATTTATTACCTCCTTTTGAGATGTCAGGAGTCGGACCCCATAAATCAAAATGAATATAGTTGAGTCCCTTTGGTTTTGCGCACTGCTAAATCGAAACTTACTCTGTATGCTTACCGTAAATGCAGTGTTCATAGAAACCTAGCTTTCCAACTCCAGTGTCTTTAAGAAGACTTTTTTTACAAAATGTTGTTATACCTTTCTCCCTCATATGATCAAGTCGCATGTACCAAAGTTTGGTTGAATCAGAATCTATGGAGAAAGAACCACGTCACTTTGTGCAACGTCAAGTTGGTACTTGTTGCGACGTGGCGACAATATCTGTTTTTTTTATAATTACAACCACACCTGTCACCGTCGACCCCTGCAGAATGTATAGGTTGCCCTTCTTCTGTCTTTTTATCACAACGAGAGCTCTACGAGAGACGTTTAAGCCGTTTGACTTGAAAACAGTCCTATAACCATTCGAGTGTAAAATTCTGAAAGAGATGAGATTTTTCTTTAGATCAGGCACATACCTGACATTTGACAGTGTCCGTTTAATTCCTTTGTGCATCTTGATTTGTATTGTGCTTTTACATCTGAATGGATCCTTGATTCAGGATCCTTGTCGGGACACATGTGGTAAAAGCACCCTGAATCAAGGATCCATTCAGATGTAAGTTTGGATATTTAACTCGTAGACACCAATAAGAAATCGTCACCTCTATCCTCGGCTACACTAGTATCAGCAACTTTGACTTTCTACTTTCCTTTCTTGTTGTTTTTGGCATTCCTCTTGTTTTTATTTTGAGGTTTGTAACATTCTGATTTAATGTGGCCCATATTCTTGCAATATCCACAATTTTTGCCACGGTTCTTGGATTTGATCTTGCCCTAGACCTGCTTCGATTTGACTTTCTAGATTGTTGTTTGCTGTCGCATGTGAAATAATATGCGAATGTGCAAGTATACAAGTCAAATCAAGTAATAAAGTAGTAAGTCTCCATAGGGATCAGTTATGATTAATTTGGTTATCACTATGAATTATATGAATCAGGCCATGGCAAAAGAAAACATAATAAAAAATTGTGTAAAGGATAATCACGTATGCAATATTAAAATAAGATAACTAATTTAAAATGATGTGGCAATGTAATGAGACAAAGTTGAGAGGAAAACACCGTTGAATGTGAAGGTTGGAATCACTTAGATTATACCCTTATAACACAATCATGCCATGGAAAAGTTTTAACCAGTCTACTTTTCATAATCTAACTACAGTAATGTACTTCTTTTGAGAGTCAAACTTTAAGCTACCAATCTTAAGGTTTTGTATGTCTACAAGCTTGAAGGATGATACCCACTATTGTTTTTTTCTTACTCTGTACAGAGCGCAATTATATGTCTAGAGTGCTACGAATATTCTTTTGAGTACTTGCTTGTATCATTCGATCACAATCCAACTAATCTAGCCTTTCCAAAATTAAATCAAGTTTGTGAACATACCATTCATCCATCTATGTCTAGAGACTGCAGACATGCATTCAAAATAATACAAATCAAATGAAACAGTAGATCTAGTAAAGATATTGCTTAATCATTAATGGAAATAAAGATTCATCAAGTAATCCCAACCTAATGAGATGAGCTCATGGGTTGAAAATCAACATCCAAAATAAAGGTATCATTCAACAACATCATTTAACAATTAAAAATTCCCAAAAAGTAATCAAGATAATGAAGGAAGAACTTCAGCAAGCCTTCGCCAAATCAGCTCCCAACTCTAGTGCTGCAATATGGTGCCAGACCCAGGGTTGAATGCTTCGTCCCCTTCCTTGTGTCTCTGTTCTGTGCTTTAGCTGCTACCTATCTTATTTTCTCTAGATTTTTCACACGAGTTGTTTTTGAAGAAGAAGAACCGCTCCTCAATTCTCGTTCAAATCCTCTGTCTGTAGAATTCTCCTCTCTTTTCTCTTTTATAAGGTAGGTCCCCCCTCTCAGCAAACACTTTTCTCCCTCTTTTTTAGGTGGATTTATCTGGTATATGTCCAGATGGCTGGGAGTGACAAAGACTGAGTGCTGCATCAGCATCTTCCTGGAATTGCCATGGCATTTATGCTAGCAATCTGTCCAACCTTATTCCATGACAAAACTTTACTCCATTTCTCTTCTTCCTTGTTACACCTGCTACAAACATAAACAAGTCATTTCCTTTCACCAACAAAAGTAACATATATTAACATTGAAAGTACAGTCCAAGCTTCATGATGCAATGTTATAAAAATATCCTAAAAATGCAAATATAACTACTTAAGTACAGACAATTAATCAAGTTTAGAGACTTGCAATATAACTCCTTTCAAGAGTTATCACACCCCCGAACTTGAGTTATTGCTTGTCCTCAAGAAAAATATGTATGAATGCATGTATGCAAGAATGCAGGAATTTCCATAACACATAATTACCTTTTGTATTGCTAGACCGTATGAAGCATATTTCTTTTACCTACATTCTCAACTATCTTCAGCCTCTAAGAATCGGTTCAAGTTCCATAAGCTTATTTAGCAAAGTAAGTGCAAAAAATTTGTCCTAAAAATAAAACTTCCTAATTGCTCAAACAATTTTGACTATAGCAAGTACCTCCTAGTGTACTTAGTTTATCTTTCATCTAACTCAGTTTCTTCTTCTTCTTTTTTTTAGTCAAATTGACTTTTCATAAATTAGTTACAAATACTTTTACTAGGGAATTCATCTTGTCACATAGTTTCTTTACTTGACAATTTCAATGGAGCATACACTAAATTGCCAAGTATTTTATCATGTCACAATTTGAATGAAATGCACTCATGAAGTTAAGGCTGTTAATTTATAAGATGGATGGAGCAGAAAACTATCTCCTTAGCTACTCAGCCTAGCACTACATTGGAGTGTCCCTAAACTTCTTCTATTATTGAATTACTCGTACTTAAACTTACTTTTCTAATCAACAACATAATGGAGGAAACAAAATGTTGCTGACCTACTTGGCAATTTCAAGCATTAGAGTAACTTATGGAATTAATTTATATATATATTTATTATTATTATTAAAAATTACCAATATCCTGAACTTAGCCTCAAGAATTTCTAAGATTATTAAAGAAACCTACTATAGACTAATTGTAATTAGAATTAAGGAATTTTATTTTTAGAGGTCAATTCTCAAGCAACTGTTTTAAGCTAAACTCACCTAATTCACCGTCACAAATTTCTAAGTATGCTAAAGAATTAAATTCTTCATCGATCATCATCAGCAAAAATATACTCATTGTAGTCTAACAGTTTTCTGGCATTTATGTGTCATGGAAAAATGAATGAAAAAATGAACAAATATTAAAACAACTATCTAATCCACAACAGACCCCCAAGCCTAAGGGATGAATTATCCTCAATGCATGGACATGTAAAAATAAAAAAGAATGAAAATACATATATAGAAAGAAAAATGTAAAGACAATAGTTATGAATGCATGATAAAATGAAATTGAAAATGAAAGCTTGGAAAGAAAGTGTTGTTACTCTAGTTTGGGCGAGTGGTTTTGCGGGCAACATGCTTGTAACACTGCTTCCATTTCAAGTAATTGATTGGCACCTCATCCTCCTCCTCATCTAATTTGGTGAGATCATCAATCAACTTATTAATCTCACTATCTTGTTTTGATACTGGCGTAGTCGATGGAAGTGGGATAGGTGTAGTAGCAGGTTTAGTTGTTGTAAAAATCTGGTTGGTTTCTTTCTCTTCTTGGTCAAACTCAATATTCATAGATTAGGTTTTCTCTTCCCCTACCTTGGGTCTTGTTTAGTCCTTCTCCTTAGTGGCAGTGTGAATGGTGGTAGGTTTGGTTGCATCAGCTTCGGTTTCAAGACTGAACGATCTTTTGGAGATATTATGGGTATATCTTTCTTCTGCTGTTTGGTTGAAAAAAGGCTCTTGGGGTGAATTAGCCTATGGAGGAGGAACACGGTGAGCAATTCAAAACAAGTTAGAGTAACTGTAAAAAGAAAAAAAGGTAAGAGCTTTGTAGTTATGAAAGAAACAAAGAAAATGTTGAAGGAGAATGAAACTAATAGTAACTGTGAAAGAACAGAAAAAGATTAGGATAAAAGAAGAGAAAAATTAGGCCGTGACGTGGGTGATAAGAAGGCTAAAATTATGGCCTGGCACGGTAAAAGAAAGTTTAGGCGGGAAGATAAAATTTTATTGGGGGTAAATAAAGTAAAAACTAGCAAGTGTTGCTAATAGGCAAACCACTAAGCTACCAAGCCCAATCCTTAGTATACCTGCAAAGGAAAATAGAAAAAAATTAATTAATTTTCCGAATCAATTAAAGAAAAAAAGAAACAAATAAAAAAAATAAAACAAAGAAACTCATGCAGAGGATGAAATTTAAGTATTTTAAAGAGTAATGGAATGTTTATCCTGAGTTATAGGGACACCCCAATAATGCTTCAAACGTCAGCCATTGAGTTTGAAATTAAGGCCAGTCTTGCCATCTTTGACTTCTACAGCTCCATGAAGGTAGACATGCACTATCTCAAGTGGGCCAGACCAATGAGACTTCAATTTTCCAGGAAACAATTTTAGCCTAGAAGTGAACAACAGCACCTGTTGTCCAGGGTCAAATTGTCAAGGTAAAATCTTCTTATCATGCCATCACTTTGGCCTTTCTTTATATAGTTTGGTATTCTCATAAGCCTGAGCTCTAAACTTCTCTATCTCATTCAGTTCCAATAGTCGATTATTGACAGCATTAATCCAATCCATGTTCAGTTTCTTAATTGCCCAAAATGCCTTGTGTTCAAGTTCAATAGGCAAATGAAAAGGTTTTCCATATACCAGTTTGAATTATGACATTCCCAATGGTGTCTTGAATGCAGTACGATACGCCCATAAAGCTTCATCCAATTTTAATGACCAATCTTTATGAGTTGGATTCACCACTTTCTCCAAAATCTGCTTAATTTCTTTATTAAAGACTTCAGCTTGTCCATTTGTCTGAGGGTGGTATGTCATGACAATCTTATGCTTTACCCCATATCTCATCAAGGTAGTAGCAACTAATTTGCAATCAAAATGGGAGCCTTCATCACTAATAAGTGCCCGAGGTGTACCAAACTTAGTGAAAATATTCTTATGCAAGAACTTTAGTACTGATTTGGCATCGCTCGTAAGAAGAGCAACAACTTCTACCCACTTGGAAACATAATCTATAGCCACAAGTATGTACATGTTGCCCCAACAAGGTGGAAATGAACAAATAAAATTGACTCCCCACACATCAAATAACTCAACATTTAGAATATTTTGTAGCGGCATTTCATGCTTCCTTGAGAGGTTCCCAGTTCTTTAACAAAAATCACAAGCCTGGCAAAATTCACGAGCATCTTTAAACATGCTTGACCAATAAAAGCCAGATTGGGGAACTTTTGCCGCAGTTTGCGTTCCCCTAAAGTGTCCTCCATACGGTGCAGAATGATAGTGGTGTAAAATACTCTGAATCTCGTCATCTGGAACACACCATCTAATTATTTAATCTAAACAATGTTTGAATAAAAATGGCTCATCCCAATAATATTGCTTCCATCATGGAGAAATTTCCTTCGTCTCTGACTGTTGAGCTCGGGTGGCAGTAACCCACTTACTAAGAAATTAACGATATTGACATACCAAGGTAATGCTGTGGAAACCAACAATTGGTCATTTGGGAAATCCTTCTTAATGAGTTGGATATTTCCGTCTTCATTACCTGCTTCAAGCCTTGACAAGTGATTAGCCACTTGATTCTCAGTTCCCTTCTTATCTCGAATTTCAAGATCAAATTCCTGTAGCAGTAAGATCCATCAAATTAACCTTTGCTTGGCATCTTTCTTGGTCACCAAAAACTTAATCATAGAATGACCCGTATAAACTGTAAGGCTATTTGATCAAAATAACCCCAAAAAATAAATAATTATATAAATGACCTAAGTTCAAAAATAATCACCCAAATAACTTGAAATGAATAGTAAATTAGGGTGGAGGACTTAAATGGCCGGCACCACCTAGATTATTGTGCCAATCATCACTTGATAATTTTCTCAGGTGTTAAAAAAAATTTTGAGGCTGGGAGACCTAAATGGCCGGCACCCTCATACTTTTTTTCCACATGTATCATACTAGTATATTTTACACGAGTATTTGAAAAAAAAAATTTGGGCTAAGGGACCTTGATGGCCGACACCAAATTTACGGATTAAAAAATAAATTTTTTTGGGTCCTGGCCAACTGGTGGCCGGCACCCACCTTTTCAGAAAAATTTTTTGGGGTCTGGGGTACTAGATGGCCAGCTTCAGCTTTCTCGGGGATCGAAATTTTGTTTTGTCTGCTGGGACACTGATGGCTGGCATCCTTGTAGAATGTTCGTGTTTTCTTTTCTGTTTTTATCATAATTATCAAGTTGGCATAGTATAAAATATTAAGTCTGGCATAGTACAAAATATTAAGTAAAAATATATAATTCTAACAAATAATATTACGCAAATAATAATATAAGAAAACACGAACATTCTACAAGGATGTCGACCATCAGTGTCCCAGCAGATGAAAAAAAATTCGATTTCTGAGAAAGCTTAATTCAACCATCTAGTACCGCTAACCCTAAAATTTTTTTCTAAAAAAATGAGTGTCGGCCATTAAATGGTCAGCACCAAAAAAAATTATTTTTAATCTGTAAAATTGGTGCCGGCCATCAAGGTCCCCCAGCCCAAAATGTTTTTTCAAATACTCGTGTAAAATATACCAGTATAATATGGGCGAAAAAAAAAGATGAGGGTGCCAACCATTTAGGTCCCCTAGCTCCAAAAAATATTTTTTTAACACTTGAGAAAATTATCAAGTGATGATTGGCACAGTAATCTAGGTGGTGCCGGCCATTTAAGTCCCTTACCTTAATTTACTATTTATTTTAAGTTATTTGGATGATTGTTTTTGAACTTGGGTTATTTATGTAATTAATTAGTTTTTTGGGGCCATTTTGGTCAAATAGCCAAACTGTAACTTTGGTACCAACTAAATAAAATCTGAATTTGTCAAATGCAAATACCGCAGCCAATAGTTCCTTCTCAGTAATTGTGTAATTTAGCTACGCATCTGTCATGGCTCTGCTTGCATAATAAATGGCATGAAATACTTTATCCTTCATGTCCCTAAGCACTGCTCCTATAGCAAAATCACTTACATCTCACATAAGTACAAAAGGTAGTGTCCAGTTTGGTGCTATGACAATCGGTGCTTGCACTAGTTTTAATTTTTTATATACGTGTAAACAAGACTCATCAAACTTGAAAGCATTAATAAAATCTTGCATGGCCAAGGAAACTTTGAATTCCTTTAACTGTGGTAGGTGGTGGTAATTTCTCAATAACCACAATCTTTGCTTTGTCTACGGTAATCCCTTGCAGTGAAATTTTATGACCCAGAATAATGCCTTCACATACCATGAAATGAAATTTCTTCCAATGCAGAATAAGGTTCATTTCTTCACAATGACAAAGAACTAGCTCCAAGTTCTTCAAACCTTCAAAAGTATCGCCAAACACCGAGAAGTCATCCACGAAAACTTCTAAGATTTTCTCCACCATATCCGAAAATATTTCCATCATACAGTGTTGAAATGTTACTATGACATTGCACAACCCAAATGGCATTCTTTTGAAAGCAAAGGTTCTATACGAACATGTGAAAGTGGTCATTTCTTGATCAGTAGGAGCTATGAAAATTTGTTTATACCCTAAATAACCATTCAAGACGCAACAAAAGGCTTTCCCTGCTAGTCTATCTAACATTTGATCAATGAACAACAAAGGGAAATGGTCCTTCCGAGTGCTTTGTTAAGCTTATGATAGTCCATTCATATTATCCATCTTGTGACAGTACGAGTTGGGATGAGTTCGTTGTTTTCATTGCTAACTATGGCGACACCTCCTTTCTTTGGTACACATCGAACACGGCTCACCCATGAACTATCTGAAATAGGGTATATTATTCCAACATCAAGCCATTTAATAATCTCCTTTTTAATGACTTCCTTCATAATAGGGTTCAATCTTCTTTGCTGCTTAATATACTTGCTATGGCAATCCTCTAGTAGAATCTTATGCATGCAAATAGCAGGACTGAATCCTTTTATATAAAAAATTGTCCACCCTAGTGCCTTCTTAGATTTCTTCAAAACTTCTAATAATTTCTTCTCTTGATCATGTGTCAATTCTGCAATATGACTACCGACAAAGTGTTGTTGTCTCCCAAGTAGGCATACTTTAAGTGTAATGGTAAAGACTTTAACTCCAAAGTAGGAGGATCCTCTATGGGAAGTCTAGGAGGTTTGAAAGAATGATTTGATAAATTTAAAGGTTCGAAACTCCTCTCATGTCGACATTCAACTTGCTTAGTCTCCATAAGTTCACCAAGTTCACAAATTAGTTCTTCTCCAGCTAGTTCAAATGGATCTCCATCATCATCAAAATTGCTATGACATAACTCTGCAAATTCCCCCTCTACTGCTAAGTCAAGAAATCTAATGGCGTAAAATTCTTCATTTTTATCTTTACACTTCATGGCATAAAAAACATTAAAGGTTATTTGCTGATCATTGACCTTCATTGTTAACTCACCTTTTTGCACATTAATAAGCGTTCTACCTGTGCTAGAAAAGATCTACCAAGAATAATTGGTACCTCTTTATCAACTTCACACTCCAGAATAATAAAATCTGTTGGAAAAATAAATTTATCAACTCTTACCAGCACATAGGAGCGATCTGCTAGCTACAGCATGATAGTGGTGGGTCTTGCCTTCCCAATTTCTAACTTCCTAAAAACAAACATAGGCATTAAATTTATACTTGCAGCTAAATCACATAATGCCTTGCCAGCATAATGATTTTCAATTAAATAAGGGATAGTAAAACTCCCTGGGTCCTTCAACTTTGAAGGTAATTTCTTCATCAACATTGTTGTGCACCCTTCAGTGAGTGCAACAGTTTCAAATTCCCCTAACCGTTGCTTCTTTGACAAGATATCCTTCATGAACTTAACGTAATTTGGCATTTGCTCAAATGCTTCCACTAACGATATGTTGATATGAGGTTGCTTCAGGACATCCAAAAAAATTTTGAATTGAAAATCTTGCTTAGACTTCTAGAATTGCTGAGGAAAATGTGGCGATGGCCTTCCTTCAACTTGTTGCGGATGTTTTGCTGTGGCATTCTTATTGGCAACACGAGCTGATTCTACTTCAACATTATTTTGTTTGAACTTCTCAGTTGTAGACTGTTCCACAAATGGTTCTGAATTCATTCCATGCGCAAAATCTAAGCTATCCTCTTCAACAACAACGTCATTAATAACTCCAGGTAGCTGAGTACCAGTTCTGAGTGTAATGGCCTTGTAATGCTCCTCCCATTGAGATCTTTAATTTTCAATATCACTTGGTAATGCTCCTTGGGGTCTTGAACTTAATGCACTGGCAATCACGCCTACTTGATTTCCAAAGCTCTTAATGATGCAGCTTGACTCTATATTACAACATTGTTCTTGGCCATATATTTCTTTAATAGAGCTTCCATCGATGAATAAGATGATGCTAAAATTTGTTGAACATTTTGCTGTGGCATGGTTGATTATATCCAGCTGGTGCACTTATGACATTCTGTTGAGCAACATTATTGGAATTTCCCAATCCTTGATTACTCCAGTTGAATTTGGGATGTTGTTTCCACTGTAGATTATATGTACTGGAATATAGATTACTGTTCCAATTGAAATTTTTCATGTAATATACTGAGGCTGGGTTCGATGGGCATTCATCAAAAACATAATCTTCCCCATAATAAACATATGTTAGGTTGGCTACTTTTATTTCCTGTACTGCAGCTGGCCTCTTCACTGTTTTAATCATATTGGCTAAGGATGATACTTGAGCTGTTGATAAGGTGATCGTGTCAAGCTCCATTGCTCCAACAACTCTTCTGCGTATACCCACTCGTGTAGTAAGATATAATCATTGTTAGCTATCTTTTCCAAAATTTCATTTTCCTTATTGTATGATTTATCTAGCCAAGTGTCATTGGCAGATGCATGAACTACCATCCTTGTATGTGCGTTTTATCCATTGTAACACATTTCCATCTATGTCCAATTTTGGAAACCATGTATCGAGCATTTTCTAAGTAATTCTTTGAATCTCTCTCAACCTTCATACGATGTCTTATCCTCTGATTGCTGAAAAGATGTAATTTCGTTTCTTAACTTTGCATTCATGTTTGGAGGATTGTATCACAACAAAAACCTTTGACAAAGTTCATTCCAAGATGCTACCATTCTTGACGGCAAAGCATTTAACCATGCTCTGGCACTATTTCACAATGAATAAGGAAATAACTTGAGTCTCAAGGTATCTTTAGGAACACCCTATTGCCTAAATGAATCATAGACCTCCAAAAAGAGTCTTAAGTGCAGTTGTGGATCTGCAGTAGGTAATCTAAAATAGGCACTACATGTTCTCTTATAGGTCTTTCTCTATCACCTATCATATGAGGAATATCAGCATCCTTACCATTCAGATGTAATGGATCTTCTTTGTCTGGATCGTTTCCAATCCTTGCCATCTACAATACTTTTCTCCACCTCAAGGTTCTCTCAATTTCAGGATCAAAATAATATTCTTTATTCTTGGGAATACCTCTACTCATAAACTAGCAACAAACTTGAAAAAGAATAAAAAAAAACTCAATAAGCTAATACTACCAAAATTAAATCAATAATAACAAACCAAAGTTCACCAAATTGCCGATCCCGACAACGGCGCCAAAAACTTGTCACGTGTGAAATAATATGTGAATGTGCAAGTATACACGTCGAATCAAGTAATAAAGTAGTAAGTAAGATCAACTCCACAGGGATCGATTATGATTAATTTGGTTAAGTTATCACCATGAATTATATGAATCAAGCTATGGCGAAAGAAAATAGAATAACAAAATGTGCGAAGTATAATCACGTATGCAATATTAAAATAAGATCACTAACTTAAAATGTTGTGGCAATGTAACGAGACAAAGTTGAGAGGAAAATACTGTTGAATGTGAAGGTTGGAATTACTCAAATTACACCCTTATAACACAATAATGCCATGAAAAAGTTTTAACCAGTCTACTGTTCAGAATCTAACTACAATAACCTGCTTCTTTCGAGAGCCAGACCTTAAGCTACCAATCCTAAGGCTTTTTATGTCTACAAGCTTCAAGGATGATACCCAATATTGTTTTTTTTCTTACTCTGTATAAAGCTCAACTCTATGTCTAGAGTGCTACGAATATTCTTTCGAGCACTCACTTATCATTTGATCACAATCCAACTAATCTAACCTTTTTAGAATTAAATCAAGTTTGTGAACATACCATACATCCATCTATGTCCAAAGACATGCATTCAAAATAATGTAAATTGAATGAAACAACAGATCTAGTCAAGATATTGCTTGATCATTAATGGAAATAAAGATTCATCAAGTAATTCTAACTCGATGAGATTAGGTTATGGGTTGAAAATCAACATCCAAAATAAAGGTATCATTCAACAACATCATTTAACAATTAAAAATCCCCCAAAAATAATCAAGATAATGAATGAAGAACTTCAGAAAGCTTTCACTAAATTAGTTCCCAACTCTAGTGCTGCAGTATGGTGTAAGACCCAAGGTTGAATGCTTTACCCCCTTTCTCGCGTCTCTGTTCTGTACTTTAGCTGCTACCCTCTCTTGTTTTCTCTAGATTTTTCACATGAGGTTTTTTTGGAGAAGAAGAATCGCTCCTCAATTCTTATATAAATCCTCTATCTATAGAATTCTCCTCTCTTTCCTCTTTTATAGGGTAGGTGCCCCCTCTCAATACACATTTTCTCCCTCTTTTTCAGGTGGATTTATCTAGTACACGTCCAACTAGATAAGAGTGACGAGGATTGAGTGCTGTGTCAGCATCTTCCTAGAATTGCCATGGCATTTATACTGGAAATCTGTCCAACCTTTTGCCTTGACAAAACTTCACTCATTCATCTCTCTTCTTCCTTCCTACATCTACTACAAACACAAACAATTCATTTCCTTCCACCAAAAAAAGTAACATATAGAAACATTGAAAGTACAGTCCAAGCTTCATGATGCAATGTTACAAAAATATCTCAAAAATGTAAATATAACCACTTAAGTACAGACAATTAATTAAGTTTAGAGGCTTGCAATATAACTTTTTTCAAGAGTTATCATCTGCCTCTTGCAACTAGAACTAAGGCTTGCCCATTTGACCTTTTATTTGGGCCTAACTCGTTATCGAGTTTGTCTTTGCTCAGTAGATTTCCCTTCACGTTCTTAAACAAGAGATTATCTCTTCCATAAATCATGGTCTTCCTAAAAATTTTGTAAGAAAGAGGTAAATAACACAAGAACAATATAGTTTGATCCTGTCACTGATATTTGCATCAAGATTCTTTAGGTCGTTGAGAAGTGTAACAAACTCACTTATGTCAGCCTTAGTGGACTCACCTTCAGCCATCCTGAATGTGTAGAGACGGTTGTTTTAACACTAACCTGTTGGTTAGAGATTTCATCATGTATAAGGCTTTCAGTTTTCTCCATAACGCAAATATTTTTTTCTCTATCAATACCTTTTATGACGCATTGTTTGTGAGGCATAGTTGAATTGCAGATAGAGCTTTTTCATCAAGCTCTTCCCATTTTGACTAGTTGCATCTGCGAGTTTGTTTCTTGTAATGATCTTTTTTAGTCTGTTCTTGATCAGTATTGCTGTTATATGAACTTGCCATAGACTGAAATTTGTGATTCCATCGAACTTCTCAAGGATGGGTTGAATGCAATATTTGAACCATGCTTTGATACCAATTTGTTGAGGATAAAACCATGTAAGAAACGAACAAGAATAATAACAAAGAAATTGAAAATATCGAACATACAAATTTTACATGAAAAAACTACTCCGAAGAGGATAAAAAACCATGAGCAAAAGAAGATTTCTTTAATAAAAGAAAAGTTCAAAATAAAGAGAGTCACAATAAAGAAAACCTGAAACCCCGAAAGAAAAACCCTTGCAAACTGAGAAAATAAAACTGAGAAAATAGAGTTTAAGTGGGGAACTAAAATAGAGTTTCACTGAGAAAAAAAACTGAGAAACTTGACGAACATGTCGCCATGTTGTGACATGGCATTTATGTTGTCGTGATGAGGAAGTGTCGCGTCATCGAGATAAAGATTTTTTTCTCAACGTGACAGTGGCTGCTCGTTGCGACGTCAAGCTTTATCTCGTTAGGACGTCACTTATTGCTTTCTCTGAAATACGAGGCCTACTTCATAAAACTATTGCTAACATATATAAAATACTCTGGAATTGATTAACAATAAAATAGATTATAAAATATATATACTTACAATTTATTATATTGACAACTTCTAGTTTGACGCATATGATTTTTTCAGTATCAAGTGTATCTATTGGATAGGCGTATGAATTTTAGTATCTAATGAGGAATAATCACACGAGGTAGAATGAATATTTTCGGGAACAATCTCACGAAGTAACATATTCATGCGGGATATGGTGATCATATCTCTTAAGGTTGTCATAATAAGGAGAAAGTATACTTTAAAATTGATCATTAGTTGCTCTCTAAAGTACTAAAGCATTTACTGTGCTAAATTACTTTTCAATTATGTAGTAACTTAGAATTCAATGTCTTTAATGTTGTGAAAGTGGAAGGTATACTTACTTAGCTTTTATTTGTTTTGCAAAATTTCGTATTTACCATAGAAAGAATTTTTTAAGAATAATGCTAACTATTTTGTTGGTAGAATGTATATATATATGAAAGTGACAAAAGTAGTGCTTTGTTCATAATGGTTGACTTTTTTACTAAGAGTATTTGTATTTTAGGTGAGCGACGGAAGTGGTGTTTTGACCACAATGATCAACTTCTCCATGAAGAAAATGTATCTAGGAGTGTAAAAAAATTAATGCATAACCACAAGGAGTGGCTTTTTTTATAGAAGAATTTATATTTGTAGAGAATGACGAAAGTGATGCTTAGACCATTATAGTCTTCTCCTCCATTAGGTGTAATTGTACATAAGAGAGTGATGAAAGTGGCACTTTGACCATGATGATCAACTTCTTTACCAAGATATTTAGTATTTTGGGAGAGTAACGGAAGTGATGTTTTAATCACAATGGTCAACTTCTCCACTGAAAGAATTTTTATTTTAAGAGAGTGATGGGAGTGATGCATGTATCAAAATGATCGGCTTCTCTACTAAAAGAAGTTGTAATCGAGAAAGTAACAGAAGTGGTGCCCTGACCAAAATGATCAACTTCTCCACTAAATGAATTTGTATTTGGAAGAGTAATGAAAGTGGCACATTGACCATAATAGTCGACTTCCCATTAAATGTACTTATGTAGAACAATTAGTTGAATTGGCCTACCATGAAAATTAAGAACATCAAGTTGAAAATTCAAGCCTATAAGAATGTACTTACATATCAATCAAAAAAATTTCAAACACATGTAAAACCATATATAAGGTACGTTAAATTGAAATACGCACCTTTTTGGCATCACTTAGTTGTCCATTATCTTTCTGTTGTAAGTTTTTCTTAAATCATTACAATCATGTGTAGGATGTCCAAAAATCCTATGGAAATTACAACACATAAGACTAGAGTTTTTCTCCATTAGTAGGTTGGAACACAGTACTAGTTAGACAAACACTACTTTCATTCACCTATTCAAAAGTTCAAGTACGTTTTCCATAGAGCGTGAGAATGATGGTGGAAAGTATCTTCCATCACTACTAAGTTTAGGTTTCTTAAATAATTTTTCTCAATTTGAAGCAAGGAAGTCACCTTCTTTATGATGAAACTGATGTTCATCACTTATTTCCCATGATAGTATTACAGGTTCTTCTCGCAACCTTTACCAAGCTAGAAAAAGAAGGTAGTGGCGAATTTTGCAAGTAAAGTTGGAATTCATCAAACATACATTGGATGTATACTTTAACCAATTTCTTTTCATCATGAGTTGATTGCACATTTAAAACTTTCACTCTAAAGCATTAAATGTAATCCATGACATCCTCTTTTGGACTCTAATATTATGTACCTAAGTTAACAAGACTAACCACGAACAAGTAAATAAAATAAAATCGAAAAGATTGAACACAAATTTAACATGGAAAAACTTCTCAAAAGAGGATAAAAAACCACGAGCAAAAGGAGATTTCACTATAATAAAGGAAAGTATAAAAGATGGAGAGAATTAAAGGAAAACCCAAACCCCCACAAAAAAAATCCTTCAAAACAAAGAACAAAATTCTCTCAATCTAAATATTTATGTTGTGTAAAACATAGGCCTAGGCTGAAATTCATAGCATATATGACTACAACCCTTGATTAATCAGAGTGGGAAACTAGAAATAGAGTTTAGCCGAAAAACTTGAATTGCACGTCGTTACATGCCATCACGTCGTCGGGACAAAAAAGGATCTCGTGGTCGGGATGAGGGATTTCTTCTCGTCGTGATGATGGCTACTTGGCAGGATGAAGAAAACTTTCTCGTTGTGACTTCACACACTGTTTAGTCCAAAATGCGAGGCATACCTCCATAGCTTACGTCAATATATGTTTGGCTCCAAATTTACCTCCAAAAGATTTGGTAGGAAATGTTTTTGTGACATTTCTAAAAAATTTAGACGATTTCCCATCATCACCAATTGGAATTCTTATTTGCGAAAATTTATTATTTATTTTCAAATTTTTTATTTTTGTATCATTATTATTAATAGGCTTTGATCATGACATTTTGATTTGTCATATTTGTAATACATAAAAAGTGGCATTTTTTTTCAGAAAAAAAGTTTAACATAATAAACATGTTGACTTGTCGCTCTTTATTATTATTTTTATATTTTTTTTTTGACAATTTTAAGAATCATAATAGAAAATTTTTACTTGATGTTTGGTTCATAAATAATTTTTAAATAACACTTTTGGTTTGTCACTACTATGAAGAAAATATAATGATACATTCTTAATTCACTAAATGTCCATTATTAACAGAAATAAAATATTCACCTAAAAGTTTAACTTTATACGACATTATGAGTAACATCATAATATTTTATATAAATAAATGATGTTATATATTCATCATGTATTTTATTAAGTAATGATGAATTTATTAAGTGACACTTAAATTAGTGTCACAAAATATATTTTAAACATGATGAAAATAAATAATGATCACGTTTAATGATTGATGGTATATTTTATAAGAAAATTTTTAATAAAAAAATCATAGTTTTACATCATTATATGTTTGGCGCTAAAAATTACCGTTAAAAAAATTTGGTGGGAAATGTTTTTGTGACATTCTAAAAATTGTGACAATTTTTCATCACCATTACCATAAACTCTTATTAAACGTGATTATTCTTGTGATTATTCTTGTTGATGTAATTTCTTTTAGTTTAGCAGCTGAATTTTTTTCTAGGTTGATAATTTATCAACTCGATCTCGATTATAACCAACTTTTCTAACATTTTTCATACTCTTAACCTAAGCCCCATTACAACCGTTTAAAGACCTCTTGATTTGTGTATCATTTCATTTTATAATGGCGGAGATTTGATTTTTAAGCAAACATATGGTAATAACATTCTCGTTCGATTGTTGAGTGCACAATATTTGAAACAATTTGAGTGTTTTGAGTGATCTTGAGTGAGGATGTCAATTCTTGTTAATTTTGAATTTAAGATAATTATTTAAATAAGGGAAGACACTTATGTTTTTGTGCTTTTAAAATTTCAGCTTGGTTGGCTTGATTCTTTAGAGTCCTTTTGGTTGAATTTCCAATGGATGATTCTTTGCGAATTATCTTGAAACATTATTGATGAAAATGACAAATTAAATGAAGTTAACTTGATTGTGGGTTGAGGATTTTGCTTGAGGACAAGTAAATGCTTAAGTGTAGGGATATTTGATAGGTGCTACAAGTAACATGTTTTAACTTCATTCTTAATTCATTTTCGGATGATTATTTGATTTAAAATGGTGAAATTTATGCTCCTAATCCTTTAAATTCATGTTTCTATACTTAGGAGAGCATTTTGGAGAAAAAAAGCTAAAAACAACCGAAAATCAGAACAAGTTTTAAGGGTCACACGGCCATGTGCTAAACTGTGTCAAAATCACAAATTGCACTCTAAACACGTGAAAAAGCACATTTTTAAGGTTTTTTTGGGAATTCTAAGACCTATATATGACAAAAATAAGAAGATATGAGAGAGTCGTCGTACAATACTCAAGAAAATAACTCAGAAAACACCATTGAAGCTGATTCTTAAGCAAATTTCCATCAATATTGAAGATCTCCTTTTGATTTCTTTTAAATTTATTATGAGTTTCTTTGTTTCTTGTGGTTATACTATCTTTGAGATGTTTTTATTTGCTATCATGAACTAATTTTCCAAATATCTAGGGAGATGAACCCTAGGATGGATTATGTTATTTGAATTCTATTTTGACGCATTAAATATTTGGATCTTTTTCTCAATTATGTGTGCTTAATTCTGGGTTTGATATTTCTAGATTACTAATCTATATTTGATGTACTTAAATCAAAGGTGGAATAGACCCTATTTAAGAGTAGATCTAGCATAATTGAGTGGAGTTGCATGCAATCCTATAAATAGGATGACATAAATTTACATGATTAGAGGAAAATCTAATAAGGGAATCCATACATCAAGTTAATGCGATAATAGAGGTTTTAATTATAATGAAATTTCAGTTAATTAACCTAGAGTCAGTTGCTCTTAGTCTTGAAAAGAGATATTAGTATAATTTAGGGATTTCTACGAATCAAGATACTAAGTAACGAAATTGCGTAATTTAGATTTATAATAATAGATTAAATATAGGTGAATTCTTTCCTCAGAATTGTTTCAGTTCTTGGTTGTTAATCAATTATTTTCTTGATTTGTTCTCTGTCTTGTTCTGTAGTTAATTAATTTAGTTAATTTTAGTTTTAATCAATCACTCCAATTTATCGGTTAAATAATAGAAAGACAGTAATTACTAGTAATTTTAGTCATCGTGGGAACGATATCTTTGCTCACTGTAGTTGTACTATTAATTCGTAGTTGTACTTGCCTTTGTCGAATTTTTAGTTGGTTTACAATTGCATCAAGGTTTTGGCAACTTTACCGGGGACTAAAATCTTAGGAAAACTTTATTTCTATTAATTTAACCATTTTTATTTTTACTTTAATATTTTTTAATTTAATTTTTACATTCTAATTTTTTGTTTGTTTGCTTCTGGCAGGTTCTTTTGGTTTATGACTAGAGGAAACCCGTTGGATCCATTACTTTTTGATAATGAGATTGAAAAGACTGCTCGCAAAAATCGTAGAGAGGTTAGAGAAGCAAGGCAAGGTCAATAAAATATATTAGATGATTAAGAAGAAAATGATATTTTTGGGGAGATGGGTGATAATCAAAATAATCAGCTACCTCCTACAGATCCTGCTCCTCATGCTATGTATGATTATGCTAAACCTACTCTGACTAGGGCTGAATCGAGTATTGTGAGACCGACTATTGTTGCAAACAATTTTGAGCTAAAGCTGAGCAAAATTCGGATGGTATAAGAATATGTTCAGTTTGATGGTTTGCAAGATGAAGACTCGAATACTCATTTTGACTACCTTTCTGGAGATTTGCGACACATTTAAGACCAATGGCACTATTGATGACGTCATATGCTTACGGTTGTTCCCATTCTCTTTGAGGAGTAAGGAAAAATAGTGGTTCAATTTATTTCCACGAGGTTCTATAACGACTTGGGATCAGATGACCGAGAAGTTTCTATTGAAGTACTTCCCACAAGCTAAAATGGCTAAGTTGAGGAACGACATCTCTTCTTTTGCTCAAATTGATTTAGAGACTTATATGATACATAAGAGAGATTTAAGGATCAGTTGAGAAGGTGTCCTCATCATGGGTTACGTTTGTGGTTGCAAGTTCAAACCTTCTACAATGGTTTTAATCTCTCGACTAGGAAACTAATTGATGCAACAGCTGGTGGAACACTGAATAATAAAAATACCCAAGGAAACTGAAGAGTTTATTGATGAGATGGCACTGAATAACTATGAACGACAAGTCATGAAAATGAAATCGATTAAAGCAGCCAGTGTTTTTAATATTGATACAGTTTCTATGTTAGCAACTTAGGTTGAAGTTGTTGGTCAGAAAATTGTTAGTTTGAATTTTTCTAAGTAGGTGAATTCGGCAATGCAATGTGATGCGAATGGAGCGGGGATAATTAATTCTGATTGTTTACCCTTCAGTTCTAGAATGGAGCATGAGAAAATAAACTTTATGAGTAACAATTCTAGACTTTAAAATAACCCCTATAGTAATAACTATAATGAAGGTTGGAGGAATCATCCAAATATCTTTTAGGGTGGTCAAGGAAATCAAAATTCATAACCTCCTTCAGGTTTTCAGCAATAGAAGAAGCCAAACCTTAAGGAAATGTTGGCTAAATTTATTTCAGTGTCAGAAACTTGATTTTAAACACTGAAACAACATTGAAAATTCAACAAGCATCAATTCATGGGCTTGAAAATCAAATTGGACAGCTTGCCAAACTTGTTTCGAAAAGACCACAAGGTAGTTTACCTTGCAACACTGAAACTAACCCAAAGGAACAAATCTATGCAATCACTGTTTGAAACGTGGAAAGGTTAGTCGAGCATGAAAAGAAGTCGAAGCTAGAAGCTGTTGTGAAAAGTGATGAGGTTGAGAAAAGTAAGAAACAACATAAGTCGGTAATTAAAGACTGCAAACCACAAGTTTCATACCTAGCATCATTGAAGAGAGACCACAGAAAAAAAAAGATATGGTAAATATCCTGAACTCTTAAAAAGATTTCACATTAACTTACCATTTGTTGAAGCCCTTTCGTAGATGTCAAAGTATGTAAATTTTTTAAATAAGCTATTAACAAATAAAAGGCAGTTAGACGACTTGTCGACTGTGGAGCTCAATACAGATTGCTCGGCCATTCTCCAAAACAAATTACCCATCAAACTTAAAGATCCAAGAAGTTTTACTATTCCTTTTCTCATTGGTAGTTTAAATGTTCAAAAAGCTTTGGCTAATTTGGGGGGCTAGTATAAATGTCATGCCTTATAAGATGTTTGTTGAAACCATTTTTTATTTTTGGAAAAAACAAAAATTAGTTGTCGACTTAAAAAAAAAATTGGGAGTCGCCACCAATCTTTTATTAAGGTGTGATTGGATCACCTAAAAAATAGCTTTGGTCTACGAGTTTCAGAAAAACTGATTCGGGAGTCAGTTAAGTACGAGGAAGGATTAGCACCCTCGTAACGCCCAAAAATTGGTATCAAATTGA
This sequence comes from Gossypium hirsutum, assembly GCF_007990345.1. NCBI lineage: Eukaryota > Viridiplantae > Streptophyta > Magnoliopsida > Malvales > Malvaceae > Gossypium > Gossypium hirsutum. The sequence continues at coordinate 9,963,750 of NC_053449.1, forward strand.
TTAATTAATGTCTTAAAGTCGAGAGTTTAAAAAAATACTATCCTTAGTTAAATGAAATTATTTATTAAGACTCTCTTTTTGAAAAGAAAAATATCACACCCAATGCGTTAGGGCACAACATTTTATTCTCTTCAAGATGAGTTGGTCCAAAAAACTCGTATAATAAAATTTAAGAAAATATTTAATTGTTTAAAATTTATGAAGAAATCGTAGCCCAATACGTTACGGCACGATTTCTTAAAATCCCAAACATTCAATATTTCCTTTATATATATTTTTTTAAAAAAAATCTTTATCTCGAGAAATCAACGTGTCACATCCAATATGTTAGGACACAACACATTAAATTCCCGATGACAAGTTTTATTTTGTTTGATTAAAGAACAATCCTCGATTGTTAGATTTTACGAAGAAAATCGGAACCTAATACGTTAAGGCTCAATTTTCTTGAAAATCCTAAATACGAGTATTATCTTTATTTTGAAAATTTTCCATTTTTAAATTCGAGTAAAGGATAATGTAATGTTATAATATATGTATAAATATCGTGATAACAAATACAGTAGTAATAAATACAACAATGGCATAGAAATAATATAAACAAACAAATAAATAAAAACAAATCAATAACATGCAAAGCATGAAATAAATGAGCGAAATAAAAAAAACATGCTTTTAAAATATAAATGAAAACATAAATTGATAAACAAAAGAAGGAAATAAACAAAAAAAAATATAAAGAGAAAAAATGGTACAAAACATATACATGTACATATATAAAAAAATTATATACATATATATAGATTATAAAAAAGATAATTACATATATATATAAACAAATAATAATAATTACATATATTAAAATTAATTAATTTAGAATAATATATATAATTTATGAAGAATAATATAAGAAAACATACGTATATACATATTTATCAAAGTAAAAAATATATAAAAGTATATATATATGCATATAAAAGTTAGTAAATAAAAAATGTATATGTATATAAAATGTAAATGTATATATATGTATATAAAAGTTATGCAAATAGAATAATAATAAAATATATATAATATGTGCATGTGTTTATAAAAGTTTTTAAAACAAATGTATGTATATATATTATTGTAAAAAAATATGCGTATGTGTATATATAGTAATAATAATGATAATAATAACAATAATAATAATAACTTAATAACAAGAAAATCAAATTTAATAAAAATAAATAATAAATAATAAAAAAGACTAAATCGAGCTTTGACATAAATTCTAGGCCTAAATCTGTAAATAAATGAAGTCGAAAGGACCCTATTGAACACGCCAAAGAAAATAAAAATGCAAGAGAAAGAGAAACTTGAGGGAATACTCTTAAGAATTATTATTACTCCCAACTTCCCCCATGGTGAAGGGAGAGGCCTCTATTTATAGTTGAGCCTCCCCAAATCCAACGGTACAGATCAATTACATCAACGGCTAAGATTAAAGGGTATCTACAAATTAAATCTCTAAGATTACAAAATCATATCTTCTAAGATTGCAAATCATATCTAAGATTGCATATATCATATGTAAGATCATATCTAAGATTGCATATCATTGAAGATTATGTTTCCATAAGCTTGTAGATGGACCTTCAACCTTTTCAAGTAATGGGTCATTTCGATCGGGCCAAATGATATAATTTTTTACTAGACTTAGACTTGGTTTTATTATTTTGGGTTTATTATTTTTTTGTGAGCCCAAGCTAAAATTGGGTATTAAATGTTCAAACAACTTGGTCTTGGGTTAAAACCCACTAAGATGAGTATTCAATTAGCGGATAAATCAATTAAATATCATAGGGGTATTATTGAGGATGTACTTATGAAAGTCGATAAATTTACATTCCCTGTTGATTTTGTTATATTGGACATGGATGAGGATATTGAGGTACCTATAATCTTAGGTCGACCCCTTTTAGCCACTGCTAGAACTGTTATTGATGTGGATACTGGTGAACTTGTGCTTCGTGTACGTGATGAAAAGAGTACTCTTAAACCACGTGATTTTGTGAGAATCCCCAATGGACAAGATAATACAAATTGTTCTGTTAATGTTAGTAATCATGTGGCTCAATGTTCTTTACAGGAAATCCCTCATGAAAATGTGTTGGAGCCATATTTTATTCAAATTAATAGAACTCGAGGGGAAAGTGAAGAACGAATGGTTAGCTTAACAAACTAGATGAATGAGGAACTAAGGTTGATGAGAAACCAAGAAAACAAATGAAGTAACAAAGCAACGTCGTGATGTGCATTTAAGGAGAATGAACCAATTCAAATTTGGGGACAAAGTGTTGTTAAACAAATCGAATCCGAATTTTTCCTTTAGAGTTTAAGTCAACAGGGTCCGGCCCTTGTGTGGTAAAAATTGTTTTTCCTTACGAAACCATTGAGGTAACACACCCTGACTACGACAGATTCAAGATAAACATTTATCATCTCAAATTTTATTTTAGTGGTAATACTGATGACGAGAGAAAGGAGCTTCGGCTCCAAGATTCGCCTTAACCGTGAGTTGAAAAAGGGAAGTTAAGCCTAGACTCTAAATAAGTGGTTCTCAGGAGGCAAACTAAGTTTTTTTTTGTGTTATTTATTTTACTTTATAAAAAGACTTTCATTCATTATCATTTTTTAACATTTAAAAAAATTGAAAAAAAGTACATTCAGTTTTAGATTTATTGCTTAAAAAAATTTGAAAAAAAGGGGTCACACGACTTGGGGTGATCCTCACGGGCGTGTGTTAGGCCATGTAGCTGTTGGCATAATTTTTCAATTTTATTTCAACATAGTGAGTTAAATGGGCTAGAGACATGGCCATGTGAGACACACGGCCTGTCACACGGGCGTGTGTGAGACCATGTGCCCCTACGGCCTCCCGCACGGGTGTGAGAGAATCGAAGGGTGATTGCACATGGCTAAGTGTCACACACGGGCATGTGTCAGACCGTGTTGCTACTAGGCATAATTTTTCTGCTTTTTTGAAGCATCACACAGGTTGGGACTATACACACGGATATAAGACATAGCTGTGTGTCCCAACACGAGCCTTTTAAAATTAAAAACCCTAAATTTTTTTTGTTCTCCCCATCTTAGCGTCGATTTGCCCTGAAATCCTTCCTCTTCAACTTCCCAGCCCTTCACCCCTGATTAACACCAGACATCACTCCTAACTCGTCGGTCATCCCTCAATCTCCCTTTCTCACGTCATACTAGCCTTAGCCAATCAAGCCATTGTAGCTGCCAAGTTGTTTCCCCTTCTCTTTTCACCATTGTCAGACCACCAACGCAACCAGTCTACTTTGTCTCTTCCCCCTTAGTTACTTTTCGTTCATCCACCGAACAACCGCAACCCCCTACCATTCCTTCCCCTTTGCGCCATCCTTACTGGCCGTTTCAACCACTTTCGTCGACCACTGTCGTTTGTGCCTCCATCACCGCCATCGCATCACCTACCATTCAGTTACCCTCTCATTACTGTTTGTTTATTTTATTTTATTTTACTTTATTATTATTAGTTTTATATTTAGTTTTATTTTTATTATCTTTAGTATATTGTGTGACTACTGTTCCAATTAAAATAATTAGGTTTAGTTATAATTTTATTATTATTGTTGTGTCTGTTTGATTCTAATTAGTATTAGTTCTAGTTGATATTAGGAGTAGACTTCTATTTTGGTTATGTGATTTGGCTTTCGTCATTGGTTGGGTTGGTTGCCGATGTGTTCTATTTTTGCATGTTGATTTCTCTATGTGTTATTTCATTTGTACTGATGTTGCATTATTTGGTTGTTATATGTTCTTGCAGATACATTATGACTAATACCAAAAGTAACACTAGGGTCACCGTCCCCACTTCGAAAAAGCGAAAGACAATGGGTGCGACCTCATCCTCATCCCCTACTTCAGTTGTGAGACACCCGTGTCTCCAATATTTCCCAGGTCCACATGGGGACCAATATAGGCATCTAAAGGAGCGACCATTGGGTTTAGTTCATTGCATAGATTGGGAGGCATTAGAGGCGATTCACTTGGTTGACTAGGTTTAAACCCTCATTGACACAACTCCATGAGATCGGTTCTTCTCTATCGTTGAGTCAACTTATTTAGAACTCACATAGGAGTTCTGTTTGACATTCTCCCTTCAACATGTTATGTCGTAGTGGGATGAGTTGTGTACTGTTTATGTCGTAGTGGGATGAGTTGTGTACTGTATCGTTTAGACTCGGGGGTGTGACATGCTATTTGAGCGTCTCAAGATTTAGAGCCACCTTTGGACCCTATTCCGAAGAGTTCATGAGTATTGAGAGTTCCCCACATTATACCGGCACATCTACCTCTCAACCTCTCTTTGTTGGACTGATATTTTTGCGACTACGACACCATAAAACCCAAGTCAGTCAAGGGCTACTTTTCTACCTCCGGCATTTGCTACATCCATGCCATTTTGGCCCACACATTGACCAGTTAGAGGGAGAGCACTAGGGTCGTAGGTGCATATGATACTTATTTTTTTTGAAGCATGATGATGCGACGCCCCATCGATTTTGCATACTTCATTGCCCTATTTTTTACCACCAGTTTGACCATAATAGGAAGGGTCCTATCTATTTGGTCCTTTACGTGACTCACCTAGCTAGTTATTTTGACCTCATTGATACTCCGGAGCAGACATCCTCCTTTACACTGGTTGGGCAGATGATCTCTCAGGGATTGTCTATTATGAGTCATATGAGGATGATCGAATGCTATCATAGAGTGGGTCCCTATGTTACTCCTACTGTTACACTCGAGGATCTCTCCGAGCGATTCAACCACTTTGAGCAGCGATACTTTGATCGGTTCGATAGCATTGACACGACTTTGCATCAGATTTGGTAATTTGTCAACTCAATCTTGATTATAACCAACTTTTCTGACATTTTCTATACCCTTAACCTAAACGCCATTAAAATTGTTTAAAGACCTCTTTATTTGTGTGTCATCCAATTTTATAGTGGTGAGGAATTGATTTTTAAGCAAGCATATGGTAATAACATTTCTCGTTGGACTGTTTAGTGTCCAATATTTGAACCTTAAACACTTTGAGTGCTTTCAGTAATCTTGAGTGAGGATGTCAATTCTTGTTGATTTTGAATTTAAGGTAATTATTTAGATAAGGGAAGACACCTACGTTTTTGTGCTTTAAAAATTTCGGCTTGACTGCTTGAATCTTTAGTGTCCTTTTGGTTGAACTTCCAATGCATGATTGTTTGCAAATTATCTTGAAACATTATTGATGAAAATGAAAAATTAAGGGAAGTTTATTTGATTGTGGGTTGATGAATTTTCTTGAGGACAAGTAAACGCTTAAGTGTCGGGATATTTAATAGGTGCTAAAAGTAACATGTTTTAGTCTTATTCTTAATACGTTTTTGGATGATGATTTTATTTAAAATGGTGAATTTTATGTCCTGATCCTTTAAATTCATGTTTCTATATTTAGGATAGCATGTTGGAGAAAAAAGAGCTAAAAATGACTGAAAATTGGAAAATCAGAGCAAGTTTGAAGGACCACACGGGCTAGACTCTTCCACAAAGGCTGAACACACAGCCATGTGAGCCACATGGGCTGTCACACAGCCATGTGCCAAATCGTGTCAAAATCGCAAATTGCACTTCAAACACGCGGAAAAGTGCATTTTTAAGGTTTTTTGGGCAATCTAAGACCTATATATGAAAAGAAATTAGAAGATAGGAGACAGTCGTCATAGAATATTTAAGAAAACAACTCAAAAAACACCAGTGAAGTCGATTCTGAAGCAGATTTCCGTCAAGATTGAAGATCTCTTATTGATTTCTTTTAAGTTTAGTATGAATTTCTTTGTTTATTGTGGTTATATTGTCTTTGAGATGATTTTATTCGCTATCATGAACTAATTTTCCAAATACCTAGGAAGATGAACCTTAGGATGGATTATGTTATTTGATTTCTATTTTTACGCAATAAATACTTGGATCTTCTTCTCAATTATGCGTGCTTAATTCTTGGTTTGATATTTCTAGATTATTAATCCATGTTTGATGTGCATAAATCAGAATAGGAATAGACCCTACTTAAGAGTAGATCTAGCGTAATTGGGTGGAGTTGCATACAATCCTAGAAATAGGACGACATAAATCTGCCGTATCCATAGATCGAGTTAATGCGATACTAGAGGTTTTAATTAGAAAAAAATTGTAATTAATCAACCTAAAGTTAGTTACTCTTAGTCTTGAAGAGAGATATTAGCATAATTTAGGGATTCTTATGGATCAAGATACTAAGTGAAGAAATTGCATAATGAAATCTAGGTGAATTCTTTCCTTGGTATTGTTTCGCTTCATGGTTGTTAATCAATTATTTTTTTTGATTTGTTTTTTTCATGTTCTTTAGTTAATTAATTTAGTTAATTTTATTTTTAATTAATCACTCTAATTTATTGGTTAAATAATAGAAAGACAATAATTACTAGTAATTTTATTCCTCGTGGGAACGATATCTTTATGCACCGTAGCTATACTATTAATTGATAGGTGCACTTGCCTTTGTCGGATTTTTAGTTGGTTTACGATTGTATCATGGATTTATTTATTTTTCTAAATGTTTACATTCAAACTAAAATCAATATTCTATGTGTACAATTGAAATAAATCAAATTTCATGTATCATATTGCACATTAAATCTAAGTTCATGTGTAATTTTGATATATACTTCTACAACTAACATTGATTGCATCCAAAATTGTTGCTTAATTAATGAACTATGAATAACTTTTTTGGAATTTTAAGTTAAACTAAGTTATGGTTCGAGCTATTTTGTTCCATTGATTTGTTGTACAACATAACATTTATAACTATTTTGTATTTCATCTCTTTTGTGCTATTTTTCATTTGTTCAAAATTTTATAAATTTATACGAAAGCGTTACATGTTAATAATTTATTTTATATGGATTTTAACATGTTGATATATCTATATCGTGTTCATGCTATTTTTTTATGTCATGTCTAATTATTTTTTCAGGTATTTGTGTTAATATTTCAATCCATAAAATATTTGATTTAATTGTTAATTCTAAATATAATTACTTAAACATTTGATCATTATATTTTTTATTTATTAATATAATTATTATAAATATTGTTTGAAATCTTAATCCATTTTGCAGAGCATAACAAAGGGATATTCAAGTTTTAACTAAAAGAGTTCTTTGGAATCAAAAGTCCAAACTACTTAGAGCGACCAATGTAACAACCCGTTTTCAGTGGTACCAGAAATGGTAGTTTTGAAATCCCTTTTTTCATTGATCAAGTCAGTAAATATTAAATACGAATATTAACGAGTCAATAATAGAGGTATATTAAATTATGTTCCCGTAATTTTAGTGATTGGATGGTTAAATATTAGAGTATAAAGACTAAATTGTAAAAATAGTAAAAGTGAATCGTTATTGAATTTTATTATCTAAAATGTTTAACATGAATGTTTAAGGGTTAAGTGGAAATTATCCAATTTAATAGTATATTGACACAGTTAATAATTTTTTTAATGAATTAAGAATTAAAAAAATTACGTTATTATATTAAGGTAAATGTGATAAAACATAAAAATAAGCATACATTAATCATCATCTTCATTTTCTTTCTTTCTCACGCTGAAAATCCATTGGTAAGCTTAGAGAATTTCATCCAAGCTTCCAACCGTGCATGTAAGTATTTCCGAGGCCTGTTTTTAGTAAATTTAATTTTTTTTAAGATCGTTGTAGCTTAATCCAGATAGCCTAAGGACTATTTTGTAAAATTATTAAAGTTTTTAAATGTTTCCATTTATGATTTTTTGAAGCTTTTGGTGTTAAATGGTTTGATTGAAAGCTTAAATGTGAAACAGGGTTAATTTGTAAAGTGAATTTTGTTAATTTTGAAAATAGTGACTAAAATGTAAATATGTCAAATTTGATATGGAATTTCTGTACTTATAGTTTCTAGAGGGTTATAGCAAGATGTAACTGAAAATAGATTGAAAAATGGAGCTTAAATGTGAAAGATATGATAGTTTCGATTTTAAGGGCTAAATTGAATAAAATGTGAAACTTTAGGAAAATAGTGAAAATTAAAATTAAGTTGACATATACATTGCATAAGTTTATTCAAGGTAATTGGCACCAATAATTTGAAATGAATTACCATATAGATCAAGAATTGAACTGATCGGTAGATAATCGAGGAAAAGAGAAAATTGTAAACTAGTCCTTGAAACTTCTGCCATTGTTGTTTTTACTTGGTAAGTTCATAGGATAAAATTTTATACCTAAATTTGATGTTGTGCTAGAATTGAATTTTTCATGTTTATTTAATATACTTTGAAATGTATTCAAAATGGTACAAAAGGATGAGAAGGACTAAATTGTAAAGAATTGTTCTGGTAAGTGCATCGATCCCAGATGAACACGTGATAGGATACAATTGGCATACCAATAGGGTTAATTGCGTGCTTGTACGAGATTTGCACTACGGTGCCTACTAATTCGCACTTCAGTGCCTGCTGCTAAAACACTTCGATGCCTACTAGTGTGGTGTAGTTATCTGCGTATCCGTATTTGTTATTATAGTTCATCAGACTAATGATTCTTTGAAGAAAATGTATTTTCTGATTCGGTAGAGTGATTGGAAATTAATGTTATCATACAATTATATATGTTCATATGTTTTGATTGAGCAAAGGTTGTATTTTGTTTGATAGTTTTGATGAAACAATATTGAATTGAATGGTACGAATGAATTAATGGATTATATGGCTGTATATGAAATACTCACATTACGGTTGTGATATGTTGTGATAGAAAACTTAGTTAAACTTGTTATTTTGAAATATTTAATTATGAAACGAGGTAACTTGATTTTTTAACACCTATGAGCTTTCTAAGCATATACAATGCTTACCCTGTTATGTTTTCCTATCTTGTAGTTGTCCTTTGGGAAATTTGAAGATCGGATCAACTCGAAGCTCACACTATCCAACTTCAGTCTCGGTAGACTTTTAATCGTTCAATTCAGTTATGTGGCATGTAAATAGGAGTTGAATTTTATACATGTTTTGTTGGAAACTAAATATTGAATGGTGATGTATAAAATGTGTGTGTGCTTGTTGGCAAGTTGGTATGCTAACTTATAGTTTTGAATGGCAGCTCTTGAATATGGTTGACCAAACTTATATGTCGATATTGTTGTGGTCATTTAGTATGGAAATGTGACGGAACCATATGAGTTAAAAGTATGTTTGAATGTGACATGAGATGTTCAAATATGTGATGTTTTGGTGAAATAGAAGGCATAGTAATTTGGATGATATAAGTGATACGTGGAATTGTTTTAGTGCCAAACTTAGACATTGTTAGTTTTGGAAATATGGTAAATTATAGATGGTTATAATTTGGTGTTTTAATTGCATATAGGGCATATATTTAGTTATAATCTAAAATTGCAAGAGGTGGATTTTATTATTGGAGTTTATTCATGTTGCATGATGGTGCCATTGAGGCATATTAGTTAGATGCTTAAGATGTTGATTTGTGATATGCTTTGGTGTTAGCTTGGAAGGACCAACTCGAGATCACCGATAGGGAAGTTGAATTGGCCTTTTAGATGTTGTGGTAGAAGCAATAAAAATTGTGCAACAAAAAACATAAGGATTTACAGTGGTTCGGCCCCAATTGCCTACTCCATTACCTTAGCTCTCCACAATTAAGGATTTTCTCCAACTTTACTAATTTGGTAACTTTTGAGTACAAGGTTTAACCTTACAACTCCCTTAAAATTTATGCCCCAAAATATTAAGATTGCACTCCCTTAAGGTTTCTACCCAAACCCTTAGAATTAACCTTCTCTCAAAGAGAACAAATAAGCAAACTAATAAGTAATCCTCTCAAGATCAGAATGTTTTCCAATTAAGCACTAATACGAAGAAGACTTGAGCTAAATGAATACGATGAAAACTCATAAGTGTTTACAAGAAAATGTATGAAAGAATTAAGCTATTAGGTTGTTTTGATTGATCTTTAAGCTTTGCACATGTCTCTTGTTCTTTTAGGACCTTTGGAAGATGGTATTTATACCCTCTAATTGATTTCCAACCATTGTAGTTGTTGGAAAAGTGAATATAGCCGTTGGGATGAAAATACCAGTTCATTTAATTCACCTACAACATCGAGTGTTGATACCTATTAAAAGGGTATCGATATTTTTTTGTATTTAATTTAGATTTTAGTGACTGTTGGAGTAGAGATATCGATACCTGGTAAAAGGTATTAACACTTTTTGAAAAGTTATCGATACTTTTTATCATTTTTTGAAAAACAAATGTCAAATTGGTATCGATTTTAGAATGGGTATCGATATCTTCAAATACCTAGAGCAATACTAACTTGTTTAAAAACAGTTTTAATATGATTGGAAATGGTTGATTTAATTGAAACCATTACAACTTGATTTTATCAATTAGTTCAACTTAACTTTTATTCAAAAACATTTTAATATGTTATATTAAAACATATTATCAAATAAGGCTTAGTTTAACATTTGGTATGATATTGCACATTTTAGACAGGTCTAAAAGTTGTTAGTTGTATATGCATGGCCTATTTGATAGATTGGTTTTGGTAGCTTGCACTAAAAGGAACATTTTTGCATACGGGCTAACACACGATCGTGTGTCACACACAAGCAAGTGACACGGTCGTGCGCTCATTGGTAATTAGGAGGCTTTTTTATCACATAATTTTTTATTGTCGTACGGGTTGGCCACACGCCCGTGTGAGTATTGTAAATTTGGTCTTTTAATTTTCACACAATCTCAGTTTGTTCTACGGCCTAGCCACACAGCTAAGTGACTATTGATGAAATTTTGCATTTAGGTCCACATAGTTTCAATGAGTTACACGACTTGGATACACAGCCATGTGATTCCAATTCCACACGGTCACCGTTTGTAACACGGCCTAGCACATGGCCATGTGCCCCTATTTTGAAAATTTCCCTACTTATTGAAAAGTTCGCAATGTAGTCTTTATTTGTACTCAGATCAACTTAAGAGCTTTCGTAAGCTCGATTGAGATTTGAGTTTTCTTGTAAGTCATATTATGCATGGATTACGAACTGTTTTGATTGTTTAATTGAATGTTTAAAGTTGGAATTGTATGTGATTTGTTCCGTTAACTATTGTAGCATCCTATAACTCGAGTCCGACAACCAGACTAGGTGAGGGGTGTTACAACCAACTCATATAGGTTCTATAGACAAATAAATAAATAAAAATTAGGGATAATATTTGGTATATTTACTTTTGTAAAATATCTAATGTGACACTTGTACTTTGAAAATGTCTAATATGGTATATGAATTATCAAATTGTGTATTATTCGATACATGTACTGCCATTAAATATCCGCTAGGGTACTTCTACTTTGAAAACGTTCAATGAGGTATTTGAACTATCAATTTGTGTATTATTCTAATATCTAGAGTTAACATCTTTAGTGAATGCTAAACTAGCCAATTAAAATTCAATATGTGGAAACTTTTCTTTTTCCAAATAATCAATTCCACATATCATTATGTGAAAAACTAAATAAAACAAAAAGATAAGAAAAAAATGTCATATTCTCCATTAAAGTAAATACTGAAGTTTCCACCATACGAAACCTTAATTGTAAAAATTTGATCTTGATTTTCTCCAAATTTTCTTTCAAAAACTTATCTTCTTAGCTTAAGATGAACCCAAATATTTCATGCAAAATTTGGAGAATCTCATGATAGTCAAAATCAAGTTATTTAACTTCCCATTCAAGCTCAATAAGTCAACCAAGAGACATAAAATTTTGAACATTTTAGCTTGTATAAATTTTAAAAAACTTCCCAAAATTTAGGGATTCAAAAAAATTAGAGAAATTTTTAATTAAAAATTGCAAGTCCAAATAAAATTACTACTTTACTCTTCAAATCTCCTTTGAGAAAAATCTCAAGCAATGAAATTGGTTTTTTTTTTTCAAGTTAAACTTATGTTGTTTAGGTTTAGTGTTTTTTAATTTAATTTCTTTTTTTTATTTAGTTATTTTTACATAATTTTATATTATCCATGTTTTTTTAGAAAAAATTTGCATGTTGAATTTTTATTGGTTGTTTAGTATTTACTAAGGGTGCTTATACTTTGAACACCGTTGACAATATGACAGTGAGGAGTACTATTAGAAGGCTAAGTGAACAAATTAAGAGTCGGACCAACAACAATTGCATATTCAACTTTTGACAACATACTTATTAAAATATTATTTTGATAACATACTAAAAGGGTAAGAGAAAAAATAGAAAAAAAATAATATGTAGACAACATACTATATAGATGATTAAAGATGCATATTGAAATTAAAATAAAATAAAATAAAACTTTGCGTTCTAATAATCAATTGAAGCAATAGAGAAAATTAATTGAAGTAGAAGATGTTAGAAAAGAGCATGAAGGTGACAACTTTTTTTTAATGTTTAAGAGTTATTTAAACTAAAATAAAATAGAGTTAATTTTATCTTAATTTTTTTAACTTTTCAATCACTTAGGATGGTAAAGCTCTGTTTGGTCTTTTAAAATGTTTTGTTATTTTTTTTCTATTTTTATTTTCAAAATATGATTTCCATTTTCTATTTTTTTGAAAATTGAAAAACATGTTTGATAAATGTAAAAAAAAAAATTTTCAATAATGTAGACGTGAAAATATGTTTGGTACCTATTTTTCTATAATAATAACATGAGAAATAAAATTTAAAAAATCTACATTGATATGGATTTAAACTAGGGTACCAAATATAATATTTGAAAAACTATTAAAAAAAAGAATATTTTTGTATTTATATGGGTTCCAATTAGAGCTAATTGATTTAGAGTTAAAAACCTTGTTTTCATCATTTTCAATTTTACCAAGTGTTTTTAGTGAAAACTAAAAACTCTATCACATGTGTATACGTGTGGAAGCCATGTATTTAGAAAATAAAATGTATGATTTGAAACTAATTAATAATAACACATGAAATATGTACGGTATTAAAATGGAAATTAGATTAAATTGTAAGTAGAACAAAACTTAAACACGTGAATAAATCAAATTAAGATAACTAAATGAATATCATTATTTATGAAGGTGTTGTCATTGTAACATCCCTAACCCGTCTCCATTCCCGGATTAGGGTTACGGAGCATTACTGTACACTCGTAAACATTTAAACATCATTAACATTCAAATAGACTAATCATATCATAATACATCCAATCACATACACTTTGTCCTTAAATCGAGCCTTTGAGGCCCTAAAAATAGCTTAAAAGTAATTCGGGACAAATTTTATGAAACACCCCAAACCCGGCCTAGACGTTATGGCCAAATTTGACGATGTCACATGGTAGTGATTTTCGAAAAATATGTCGTCACTAAATCTTCTTTTCTATTTAACCATTTTTTTATTATCTTATGTTAACTTCAAATCGTGTCGTTCGTTTTCAAAAATTATTCATTTACAAATCGTTATTCAATTTCAAAACATTTTATTTTTATTTTTATTTTTATTCCGGAAGCTTTTAAACAATTTACTTATTCGTTGTATTTTTGATAAAACATTAATTTCATTTGAAAACCGTATAAAATCCAAATTTTAAACCAAAATTTGTAAAGGGCATAATTATAACAAAATACTCCCAAATAAAAGTAAAATCATAAATAGGTAATAAACATTGTAAAAGAAGTCATGTGGCCACCACTCAGTCCTCCTCCGCACCGATCCGCCTAAATCTGGGGATTACCTGTACAGATTAAACAGAAGGGGTGAGTTTACGTAAACTCAGTGTGTAATCCTACCCATCTAGCCTCTACACACCATATCCGTCCAACCCTACACTCCATGTGGGGATATAATCAACCCACCCATCCCTACACTCCAAGTAGTACCGAATGCGGCACTAGACAGTAGTTTGTAGCTGAGCTGCCAGTAAATTAGGCTCGAGGCCTTTCAGTACACTTCCTCTGAACATTATAATCCCCTAACCTGATGCAATGCAATATACAAATATGAAATGCTATAACATAATATCATGCATGTAAACAGGGCATACAGTATCAAATCAGTGGGAAATTATTAGGCTTAATCATATCAGTCATACAGTCATTTCAGTCAATTAGGGGTCTAGGTAAACTTTCCGACCCTACAGTAGGTTCACAGTCGACTTGGGCGACCCATGCAACCTTATCAGTCAAACAATGAAAATGGGCCTACAAGCCCATGATGTTCGCCTGTGTGGGCCCACACGCCCGTGTGCGCACAAGACCCAAATTGGCCTTGGCCTCGTGATCCATTTTAATGTAACCCGTGCTAGTTAATTATTCATATGTGTTTCCACTATTTACTCATATGATCCTTCAAAGTTGTCTACTTGAGTCACTATTACTAAACAGTCCCCGAGAACTCCAAAGCCTATACTTGAAAATATAACACCATAATCAGTCTTACCTCGCGATTAATCAAAATCCCAAAACCAAAATACTTGCCCATAAAAAGATGAACACTTACCGCAAAAACTTCAAATCGATACGTTTACAAAAATCACGAGGAGAGCCTTAATCCTCACGAAATGGTGTTGCCAACACCCCAGAATTAGACTATTGAACACAAAATAATCTCTTAAAATGATACTTAACAACTTACTGAATTTGTACAAGTGCTGCTTAACGCTACGAAATCAAGAGGAAAGAATGATTTAGGGGGAACAAGGGAATTTCGGTAGTAGAGGAAAGAAAAGGAAAGATCGAGTAAGAAGCAAAGAAGAAAAAAAACTCGGTAGAGATGGGGGAGAGAAAATGTCGAAAAGATGAAGAGAAAAACAACTCTTTTTTTTTTTGAAAAAGGAAAAAGTGATCAGATTTTGGATATTTTTCCCCATAATCCCCTAATTCACTACC
This sequence comes from Gossypium hirsutum, assembly GCF_007990345.1. Taxonomy (NCBI): domain Eukaryota; kingdom Viridiplantae; phylum Streptophyta; class Magnoliopsida; order Malvales; family Malvaceae; genus Gossypium; species Gossypium hirsutum. The sequence continues at coordinate 9,978,806 of NC_053449.1, forward strand.
AAAATCGCTCCCTCACTTCCCACTACACATCCACCACTCAGAAACCCAGTTCAGCATAACTCTTGTCGAAATTAGGAGCAAAAATACAACCTTTGCTATCCCAAAGATTCAAACCCATAACCTCCCTCACACCAACACTCCACTTATCCACCAGACCAGCAGACCCATTCTTTTAAGTATTTGCCAACTTTTACTTAAAAGCCTACTGGCCAAAGATAAGGCTTATTCAAAAAAATACCAAAATTTGCCCAAGTCTTATCTTGAACTTGGGACCTCCCAAACACTCTAAGAACACATAACCACTAAAGCTGACAGATGTTTGTGTCACACATTCACAATACCCAAAATTAAAATTTTGGGGCGTTACAATTCTACGCCTTAAAGAAAATTTCGTCCTCGAAATTTACCTGATCAGAACAGATGAGGACACTACTAACACATCGCATCCTCAGGCTCTCATGTGGCCTCCTCAATGTTATGATTACGCCATAGAACCTTTACCAGTGGAATAGATTTCTTTCTTAGAACCTTAACGTCGCAATCTAGAATCTGAACCGGCTCTACCTCAAAGGTCAAATCTGGCCTAACCTCGATCTCTTCAACAAGGACAATATGTGTGGGATCAGAGAGGTAGCGCCTCAACATAGAGACATGGAACACGTCATTAATTCGATTCAATTCCGAAGGTAACTCCAATTGGTAGGCAACCAGTCCCACACATTTTAGTATGCGGGAAGGCCCAATAAACCTCAGGCTCAACTTACCCTTACGATCAAACCTCAATACCTTCTTCCATGGTGAGACCTTGAGAAAAACGAAATCCCCCGCAGAATACTCAATCTCTCGACGCTTCAGATCAGCATAGGACTTCTGCCTATCAGATGCCACTTTCAATCGGTCCCGAATCAGTCTAACTTTATCCTTGGTATCAGAAACTAGTTCAGGGCCCAGAACACATCGCTCGCCCAACTCAGTCCAACATGAAGGTGTGCGACACCTACGACCATATAAAGCATCATAAGGTGCCATTTGAATGCTAGACTGATAGTTGTTATTATAAGCGAACTCTGCTAGTGGCAAGTAATCCTCCCAACTGCCTCGGAAATCAATCACACAACTTCTCAACATAACCTCTAGTATCTAAATCACCCTCTCTGACTGACCGTCAGTCTGAGGATGGAGAGCAGTACTGAAGTCTAATCTTGTACCCAGAGCTTCATGTAACTTCCTCCAAAATCGAGATGCAAAACAAGGATCCCTATCAGAGGTGATCGAAACTAGTACTCCATGCAATCTCATTATTTCAGAAATATAAAACTTCACCTACTTGTACTGAGAATAATTAGTACGAACCGGTATAGAGTAGGCGGACTTGGTCAATCAATCCAGGATGACCCATATTGAATCCTTCTTAGTGGGTGATAGAGGCAACCTATTAACGAAATCCATAGTTACGCACTCTCATTTCTAAAGAGAAATCTTAATCGGCTGCAACAAACCCGAAGGTAACTGATGCTTAGCCTTATCCTGCTGGCAAGTCAGACGTCTACCCACAAAATCAATAACCTCACGTTCGAACCCTGGCTACCAATATGACTCACGAAGGTCTCGTTACATTTTATTTTCGCCAGGATGCATAGCATAAGAGCTACTATGCGCCTCTCGCAATATAGACTGCCTCAATTCAGTATCTTTCGGTACACAGATTATGTCACGAAAATAAAGTACCCCTTCACTATTCAGTCTAAAATCCTCAGTAATTCCACTCTCAACCTGTCGGAAACGAAGTCCCAACGACTCATCCTCTTTCTACTTACCCTTAATCTACTCTATCCACGTCGGTTTAACTTGTAATTCGACCAACATACTACGATCATCATGTAACACCCCTTACTCGAGACCGTTGCCGGAGTTGAGCATGGGGTGTTACTTGACTTAACTTATTAGTTCGGGGCATAAAAATTTGCTTTTAAAATTTATTTCACTGTTCACCAAAATGCTATGCACCTAAGCAGCAGTCACTAATTTAACTACAACTCGAGTTATGAAACTCAAAATTTAGATCCGTAAATTTTCCCTGAAACTAGACTCATATATTATATTACCAAAATTTTTTTAGAATTTTTGGTTTAGCCAATTAGTACATTTTATTCATTAAAGTCTCCCCTATTTCACTACCTAATTCACTAAAAATCAATTTTCTCATCGTATGATTTTCATATGGTGTTCTCACTTGTTTAAATTATAACTAAGGAATCTAGACATATAAATTATAACTAATAATTATTTTTTTACAGTTTTTAATGATTTTCTAAAATTAGAACAAGGGACTCCAAAAACCATTCTGACCCTGTCTAACCAAAACTCAAATATCTCAGAATATACAATTCCTTTACGTACACCGTTATTTTTCTATGAAAATAGACTCGATAAGATTTAATAATATATCATTCACTCTCTAATTCATTTGATACTATCATTGGTGATTTTTCAAAGTCACGTCATTGTTGCTATTCCAAAACTGTTTCATTGAAACTTTTTTACTCTTTCATAATTTGTAGGTATAAACTATCACCTAGGCATTCATAATACCAAACATATTCTTACTTAGCCATTTTAATAGCTAAACATTATCACATATTTACACATCATCCTTTAGCAATATCATAAGGACATACATTCAAAATGACTAAGTCCCTATACATGTCATAGCTCAAACGTTGTTCATCATAAAATACCGAGTTGTTGTTGATAGTGTGAGCGCTCTCCGATGTCTTTAAAATGCCTGAATTAGCTTTGAAATAATATAAAAGAAGGAAAATAAAAGAAGTAAGCATAAAGCACAGTAAGTTTACAAGCAAACAAATAACAACATTTAACACAAATAAATATACTCAAGTGTCATGATCTCTAATTTCCTCTTTACATAATCTCTTACTCGTTCAGTTACTTGTTTACTTAGATAACTCATGATTACAATTTACTTTTCTCTTGCTGAAATGTTGGTTCTCAATTGATAACATAATATGTTCTTAACTCTAATAACTCACCTGAATTTGCTATTTATGCTTCTACCTGAACTTTCATGGAACATAATTTGTTTACTAGCCCGTTGAGCCACATTGGAATAATAAGGATACTTGGGTCTCTTTTCTAATAATAACATGCCAAAGCCATGTCCCAGACATGGTCTTACATGGGATATTTCTTGTACTGCCAATGCCATATCCAGATATGATCATACATGGGAGTTCTCATATCGGTGCCCATGCCATATCCCAGACATGATCTTATGGGGGACCTCTCATCTTGGTGCCAATGCCATGTCCCAGACATGGTCTTACATGGGACCTCTCATAATCTCACTGATGTCAATACCATGTTCCAGACATGGTCTTACATGGGATCTTTTTACCCAAATGTCATGACATTTGTATCCAATACATTCCTAATGTTTCAACGGGACTTTTTAATACTAATTCTCTATCGTCTTATACTTGAGTCAACATTAAATAATTTCATAAAATAAATACATAATTACTGAAAAATAACATCATTAATAATAATTATCAAAATATTGCATTTATTTACCATAAACTTACCTCAGTACAAATTATGGCCAAATCTATTAACTCAGTCTTCAACCTTTTTCTTTCCTCGGTCTAACCCCAAATTTTGTTCTTCTTGATCTATAAAAGCAAATTTAGTTTATTTATTACTCACATTTATCAAAATAGCCCTCGACTCTAACTTTTCCAAAATTACAATTTTGCCTCTAACTTTTACATATTTACACTTTTACCCTAAAGCTTAAAAATTAAACTTCATCCCATATTCTTATGTTTTATAACATACTGAACAATTTTCCCTTCTATGGTAACATCAAATTCCCATTCTAACACTTATGAACATTAGGTATTTTTACCGATTATGTCGTTTTACTCGTTTTCACTTAAAATCGCTTAGCAAAAGTTGTTTAAAATAATTTAAGACTTCATACTCTACCATAAAACATCAAAATAAACACATTTAAATTATGGGTATTTTTCCAAATATGAACCCTAGGTTAAATTATTGCTAGAATAAGCTAAATCAAGTTACCGAGGCTTCAAAAACGTAAAGAACATTAAAAACGGGGCTTGGAATCACTTACTATGGAGCTTGGAAGCTTGAAAACCCTAACTATGGCTTCCCCCTTGCTAATTTCGGCCAAATGAAGAAGATGAGCACAATTTGCCATCTTTTTCCCTTTAATTCATTTTAATTACGAAATTACCAAAATGCCCTTAACTTAAAATTTTCCTATTTCACTTATCTCATGTCCATTTTTGTCCATAACTTAACCAATGGTCTAATTATCATATAAAGACCTCCAATTTAAAATTTCATAACAATTGGACACCTCTAACATGTAGAACTCAAGTTTTACACTTTTTACAATTTAGTCCTTTTGACTAAATTGAGTGCCCAAACGTCAAAATTTTTGAACGAAATTTTCACGAAATAATTTTGTGAAATTTTAGGCCATAAAATTATAGTAAAAATAAATTTTTCCTCATCGAATTTGTGGTCTCGAAACCACTATTCCAACTAGGCCCAAAATCGAGATGTTACATTTCTCCCCCCTTTTAGGGATTTTCGTCTACGAAAATCTTACCTATGAAGAGATTTGAGTACTATTTTCGCATAGCCTCTTCGGGATCCTATGTAGCCTCATCAACCCCATGCCTATTCCATAGCACTTTCACAAGTGCAATACTCTTGTTCCTTAGTTGCTTAATCTCTCTATCTAGAATTTTTACCGGTTATTCAACATAAGTCATGTCTGGCTGAATCTCAACATCTTTCGGGGAGATCACATGTGACGGATCGGAACGGTAACGATGTAACGTAGACACATGGAATACAATATGAATCTTCTCTAACTCAGTTGGCAAAGTTAACCGATTTGCTAAGGGCCCAATTCTTTCAGTCACCTCAAACGGTCCAATGAAACGTGGACTTAGTTTGCCTTTCCTGCCAAATCTGAAAATTTTCTTCCACGGGGATACTTTCAAAAACACTTTGTCACCAACTTGATACTCGATCTCTTTTCTTTTTAAATATGCATAAGACTTCTGTCTGTTTGAAGCTGCTTTTAAACAATCTCTGATAACTTTTACTTTCTCTTTCGTTTCTTTGACTAAATCAACCCCGTAAATCTGATTTTCCTTAAGCTCTGCCCAATACAAAGGCGTATGACACTTACGTCCATACAAAGCTTCATAAGGAGCCATCTTCAAACTCGACTGATAACTATTATTATAGGGAAACTCTACCAACGACAAATATTTCTCCCAACTGCCTTGAAATTCTAAAACACAACATCTGAGCATATCTTCAAGTAGCTGAATAACTCTCTCTGACTGACCATTGGTTTGAGGATGGAAAGCTGTACTGAAGTTCAACTTTGTACCCAAAGCTTCCTGCAATTTCCTCTAAAACGCGAAGTAAATCTCAGATCTCTGTTTGAGATAATCGATAACGGTACCCCATGTAGTCTGACTATCTCTAAAACATACAATTCAGCTAACTTGTCAAGTAAATAATCCATACGAATCGGGATAAAATAAGCTGACTTCGTTAACTTATCAATCACAACCCATACTGCATCTTTCTTTTTCGGTGTCAATAGCAACCTTGTTACAAAATTCATGGTAACTCGGTCCTATTTCCACTCAGGAACTAACACAAGCTGCAATAAACCTGAAGGTACCTGATGTTTGGCCTTTACCTGTTGACAGATCAAACATCTAGAAACAAATTCTGAAACATCTCCTTTCATTCATGCCCACCAGTATATTTTTTTTAAATCGTTATACATCTTTGTACTACCTGGATGAATAGACAGGGAACTACTATATGCTTCTTGTAAGATCTTCCGAATAAGCACATCATTATTTGGTACACATACTCTGTCTCTGAACATCAAACAACCATCAGAACCGATCTAAAAATCAGACTCTACACCCGACTCACATTGAGTTCTTTTAGCATGCAACTCACTGTCATTTTTCTGAGTTTCATAGATTTCTTCAAGGAACATCGGTTTAGCCATCAACTCAGCTAAAATGGAACCATCATCAGATAAAGCCAAACTGGTATTCAAAGCTCTCAATGCAAATAAAGAATTTCTACTCAAGGCATCAACAACAACATTTTCCTTACGCGGGTGGTAATCGATCACTAACTCATAATCTTTAATCAACTCTAGCCATCTTCTTTGCCTCAAGTTCAAATCTTTCTGAGTCATCAAGTACTTCAAGCTTTTATGGTCAGTAAATATTTGGCAATTTTCACCGTACAAGTAATGTCTCCAGATCTTTAACGCAAATACAATGGCAGCCAGCTCTAAGTCGTGCGTAGGATAGTTTTTCTCATGTGACTTTAACTGTCTGGAAGCATATGCGATGATTTTATCTTCTTGCATAAGTACACAACCCAATCCGTTCAAGGATGCATCACTGTAAATCACAAATTCTTTACCCGATTCTGGTTGTACTAAAACAGGAGCTTCAGTCAATAATGCTTTTAATTTGTCAAAACTCTGCTGACATTTTTCATTCCATTCAAACTTGACATCTTTCTGCAACAACTTCGTCAACAGGGTAGCTATCATGGAAAATCCCTTTACAAATCGTCTGTAATAACCATCTAATCCAAGAAAGCTTCTAACCTCTAATACATTTCTAGGAGGCTTCGAATTAACAATTGCTGAAATTTTACTTGGATCAACTTTAATACCATCACCTGAGACAATGTGTCGAAGGAATGCAACTTCTCGAAGCCAGAACTCACTTTTACTGAACTTTACATAAAGCTTATTATCTCTCAAAATTTGTAAAACGGTTCTCAAATGCTCGACATGTTCAATCTCATCACGAGAATAAATTCAAAATATCATCAATGAACACAACTAAAAATTTATCTAAGTAAGGTCTAAAAATTCGGTTCATTAAGTCCATAAAAATAGCAGGAGTATTAGTCAAGCTAAATGGCATCACAAGAAACTCATAGTGACCATACCTAGTCTGGAAAACAGTCTTCGAAACATCTAACTCTTTAACCATCAACTGATAATAACCAGATCTCAAATCTATCTTCGAAAACAGAGTAGCTCCCTTCAATTGGTCAAATAGATCATCAAATCTAGGCAGTGGATATTTGTCTTTATAGTTACTTTGTTAAGCTGCCGATAATCTATGCATAATCTCATCGAACCGTCTTTCTTTTTCACAAAAAGCACTGGTGCACCCCAATGAGAAAAACTAGGCCATGCAAAACCTTTATCAGTTAATTCCTGCAACTGAGCTTTCAATTATTTCAATTCCAACGGGGCCATTCAATAAGGAGCAATAGAAATAGGAGTTGTACCTGGAATCAACTAAATACCAAATTCAACTTCTCTAATAGGAGGAAAACCTGGCAATTCTTCCAGAAATCATAGTGAGAGAACCATCTGACTCATCTAAATCAACCCGGATAATATCACCATTTTCACATTTCAACTCAATGTATTTCTTTCTACAATTCACTATCACATCATGGGCAGTCAACCAATCCATACCAAGAATCACATCAAGCTCATCAAATGGCAATAGCATGAGATCGGCCGGAAAACAGTGACCTTTAATCATTAAAGGGCAACTCTTACATACTTTGTCTACTAACACATATTGGCCTAACGAATTTGATACTTTAATTACAAATTCAGTAGATTCTATAGGCATGTTCATACTAGGAATCAATCTTATACAAACAGAGGAATGGGTCGAACCCAGATCAATCAAAGCAATAACATTAGTATCATAGAGAGAAAATGTACCCATAATCACATCAGGGGAGGATGCCTCTTCACGAGCACGGATAGCGTATGTCCTTGCGGGTGCTCTAACATCTGGTCTAGCAGCTGAGTCTCTAGGTGTATCCCTGTTACTTGCTCCAACTCCTAGATTCCTCTGTGGTCTGCCTCTAGTAGGAGCATTTCCTGATCTCACACTCGATATTACTTTTCTTTTAACTATTTCGGGACAATCCCGAATATAGTGATCGGGTGCACCACATCTAAAGCAAGCATTTTCATTTGCTCTACACTCTCCAGGATGACGTCTACGGCATTGGGTACATTCTAGCCTAGGTGGTCAAGTACTACCCGTACTTGCGACTGTAGTAGTCTGAGCTCTTGGTGTTAGAGTATGCCCAAAGACCAATCATGAGATGGTTGTAATAACATACTTGATTTATCATGTTTATTAATATAAGGTGTTACCATTATTATTTCAGTTTCTTTTTTGTGTGTATAAATAAGCTGTTTTATAATAATATCCTAAGAATAATATGATTATTCTTAAAGGATCCTTAGTCAAGTATTATTGCTGGATAGGACAACGATAATGCATTAAGACTAACATGTAGTTGATTGATGATAAAGAGTTGTCATTGATATGGAATGTCAGAATCGATGCATGAATATGTGTGTTAGAGAACAACATATTGGACTGACCCATTATGAGTATGTCTCTTGGATTATCATGTAATTGTCACGACATTACTCATAGTGATTAATATGTATATGATCCTCAGACTTGAGATCATCATAACCCCAACATCGTGAGTAGTATATTTTGATACAGTTAAACGTACACCGTAACTGGTTGTTCTATAAAGGCTGATATTGGATATATCACAATTGATGTAGAGGGATATGGTTGGTCGATATAGAATAAGTCCCTCCTACATAATGGGAGTAATATCTTAGGCCACTTGATTAAGTGAGACTAGAAATGCATGGCCATGCTCAAATAAGTTGATATGAGATGTCATACTTATTTGTATATCGTAGTCTGCTTAACATATCAAGGAACATGGAATGGACTATACAAGTGTGACTATTCCATGACTTGTGTCCAATCTAGAGATAAAGGACTTAAGGATTATTGCATAAAAGGTTAATCATAAAAGGTTATGTCGAATCATGATCTCTTGTGACTTAGGTAGCAATGATGCATTGCTAGATGCCACTCATTGTTTGTAACATTGGAATCGTTCTAGTATTACTGCTAATGTTACAGGAACCTACAGGGTCACACCCTATAGTTGAAATGAACGGAATAAACCATAGTTGGTTTAAATATTTGGGTGTCACTTGAATTAAATTAATTATAGAATTAATTTAATTCAGTAATCAAATTTCCAACACATTATGTACAAGGTTGTTGTACGCATAATGAGGACATGAATTTGATTAGCATATGAATTTAAATAAATATATGGTTTACCGAAATTATATTATAATTAATGTAATTATAATTTTCGTTTTAAAATATTATTATATTTATTTAATTCCTAAAAACCCTAAAAATAAAAGGGATATATAAGAATCCCGTTTTTTATTTATTTTAAGGTCTAGCAGCCGTTAAAGAAATATAACTTTCAAAACTATTTTAGGGATTTTCTTCCGTTCGTAGTCAACTGGGTGGATTACGTAGAAGTCGGAGTCTCGATAGATTGCGGCTTGGTTTGACTGTAGATCAGACTACACATTGTCGAGAAGTTACTATCTTCTCAATCGAAATATTAGGTAATTTCGTAATCTTTTCACCTCGATTCGTTCTTCACACATGAATCCATGGTTAGGGTCGCCGATTTTTTTTCCGCTGCGTCATAGGGGTGCCGGCGATCCAACACTTGGACCCTCAAATCTTCTACGTCTATTTCGGCTAGAATACCTGTTGAAAATTTTGATCCACTAAAGAACTCTCTAGGCCTCTTGGATGTAGACTGAAATGATCTGCTCATTTTCCTTTTCTTCATGTCTTGCAGTTCAATTTCAACTTTGCCCTTCTCTTTTTCTTTTAACAAATCTTCTACCTTACAGGCTCTTTCAACCAGAACAACAAACTCTCTGATTTCTAAAACACTCACTGACATTCGGATATCATCATTGAGCCCATCTTTAAATCTCTTGCACATATTAGCTTCGGTGGACAAAAACTCCCAAGCATATTTACTAAGTCTGACAAATTCACATTCATACTTGGTCACAGTCATCTTACCTTGTTTTAACTCAAGAAACTCTTTTCTTTTTTGATCTATAATCCTTTGACTGATATACTTTTTATGGAACTCCTCCTTAAAGAAATCCCAAATAATTCTCTCATTCGGTACCACTGACACAAGAGTCTTCCACCAATGATAGGCCGAATCTCTGAGAAGTGAGACAACACACTTCATCCATTCTTCAGGTGTACAGGATAATTCATCAAAAACTCTGATAGTATTATCGAGCCAAAATTCAGCTTTCTCTGGATCATCATCTTTAGTAGTCCGAAACTCTTCAGCCCTTTGTTTTCTGATCCTATCAACTGGTGGTCTTTCTCTTATAACTATACCTGCAGCTGGGGAAGCTACATGGGGAACCTGATAATCATGAGAGGGTGGAGGTCTAACAGCTAGATTCGTACGAATGAACTCGGTAAACCAGTCATTCATAGCTTGGAAGAAGGCTTCTCGTGCCCCTCCTCCCTGACTAACTGATACGGGCCTTTCCCTACTATCGGGTGGCACCGTCCCTTCTGCGGGAGTAGGTGCATTACTCTCTACATCATCTGCACCAGCTCGTTCGGGATCCATAACTGTAAAAGAAAACATTTTAAAATCGTCAAGAGTCGTTACACTATCAACATATAAGTATGGCATGTATAGCTAGACTCTTATTCGCACTGAATGTTCCAAGAACCGACTAAACCTGCTCTGATACCAAAAAATGTAAAACCCTTACCTGAGACCGTTGCCGGAGTTGAGCATGGGGTGTTACTTAACTTAACTTATTAGTTCGGGGCATAAAAAGTTACTTTTAAAATTTATTTCACTGTTCACCATAATGTTGTGCACCTGTGCAGCAGTCACTAATTTAACTATAACTCGAGTTATGAAACTCAAAATTTAGATCCGTAAATTTTCCCTGAAACTAGACTCATATATTATCTTACCATAAAATTTTTAGAATTTTTCGTTTATCCAATTAGTACAGTTTATTTATTAAAGTCTCCCCTATTTTACTACCTAACAGTTCTGACCTTTATTCACTAAAAATAAATTTTCTCATCGTATGATTTTCATATGGTGTTCTCACTTGTTTCTGTAGAAAATACACTCACTAAGGAATCTAGACTTATAAATTATAACTCATAATTATTTTTTTTACAATTTTTAATGATTTTCTAAAATTAGAATAGGGGACTCCAAAAACCATTTTGACCCTGTCTAACCAAAACTCAAATATCTCAGAATATAAAATTCATTTACCCACACCGTTATTTTTCTATGAAAATATACTCAATAAGCTTTAATTTTATATGTTGTTCACTCTCTAATTCATTTTATGCTATCATTGGTGATTTTTCAAAGTCACGTCACTGTTGCTATTCCAAAACTATTTCGTTGAAATTTTTTACTCTTTCATAATTTGTAGGTATAAACTATCACCTAGGCATTCAAAATACCAAACATATTCTTACTTAGCCATTTTAATAGCTAAAAATTATCACATATTTACACATCATCCTTTAGCAATATCATAAGGACATACATTCAAAATGTGTTAATAGTGTGAGCGCTCTCCGACATCTTTAAGATCCCCGAATTAGCTTTGCAATACTATAAAAGAAGGAAAATAAAAGAAGTGTTGGTTCTCAATTGTTTACTTAGATAACTCATTATTATAATTTACTCTTCTCCTGCTGAAATGTTGGTTCTCAATTGATAACATAATAAGTTCTTAACACTTATAACTCACCTGAACTTTCATGGAACATAATTTGTTAACTATCCCGTTGAGCCAGATTGGAATAATAAGGATACTTAGGTCTCTTTTCTGATAATAACAAGCCAAAGCCATGTCCCAGACATGGTCTTACATGGGATGTTTTGTGTACTGCCAATGCCATATCCCAGATATGGTCATACAAGGGAGTTCTCATATTGGTGCCCATGCCATGTCCCAGACATGGTCTTACGGGGGACCTCTCATTTTGGTGCCAATGCCATGTCCCAGACATGGTCTTACATGGGACCTCTCATAATCTCAATGATGTCAATCCCATGTCCCAGACATGGTTTTACATGGGATCTCTTTACCCAAATGTCATGACATTTGTATCCAATACATTCCTAATGTTTCAACGGGACTTTTTAATACTAATTCTCTATGGTCTCATACTTGAGTCAACATTAAATAATTTCATAAAATAAATGCATAATTGCTGAAACATAACAACATTAATAATAATTATCAAAATATTGCTTTTATTTACCGTAAACTTACCTCAATACAAAATATGGCCAAATCTATCAACTTAGTCTTCAACCTTTCCAAAATTACGATTTTACCTTTAACTTTTACATATTTACACTTTAACCCCAAAGCTCAGAAATTAAACTTCATCCCATATTCTTATGTTTTATAACATGCTGAACATTTTTCCCTTCTATGGTAACATCAAATTCCCATTCTAACACTTATGAACATTAGGTATTTTTACCGATTATGTCGTTTTACTCGTTTTCACTTAAAATCGCTTAGCAAAAGTTGTTTAACATAATGTAAGACTTCATAGTATACCATAAAACATCAAAATCAACACATTTCACCTATGGTTATTTTTCCAAATATGAACCCTAGGTTAAAATATTGCTAGAATAAGCTAAATCAAGTTACCAGGACTTCAAAAACGTAAATAACATTAAAAACGGGGCTTGGAATCACTTATTATGGAGCTTGGAGGCTTGAAAACCCTAACTATGGCTTCCCCCTTGCTAATTTCGGCCAAATGAAGAAGATGAGCACAATTTCCTATCTTTTTCCCTTTTAATTCATTTTAATTACCAAATTACCAAAATGCCCCTAACTTAAAAATTTCCTATTTCACTTATCTCATGTCCATTTTTGTCCATAACTTAATCAATGGTCTAGTTACCATATAAATACCTCCAATTTAAAATTTCATAACAATTGGACACCTCTAACATGTAGAACTCAACTTTTGCACTTTTTATAATTTAGTCCTTTTGAGTAAATTGAGTGCCCAAACGTTGAAATTTTTAAACGAAATTTTCACGAAATCATTCCGTGAAATTGTAGGCCATAAAATTATAGTAAAAATAATTTTTTCCTCATCAGATTTGTGGTATCGAAACCACTATTCTGATTAGGCCCAAAATCAGGATGTTACACATCAAATAAACTTAGGCGAGCAAATATCACCTTCAAATCAGTCAAAGCCCTACGGCTCAGTGCATCAACCACCACATTGGCCTTACCAAGGTGGTACTGAATAGTGCAGTCATAGTCTTTAAGCAACTCAATCCTTCTGCGCTGCCTAAGATTAAGCTCCTTTTGAGTGAGGGGATACTTGAGGCTCTTATGATCAGTGTAGATGATACACATCTCACCATACAAATAATGCCTCCAGATTTTCAGTGTGAATACCACAGCGGCCAACTCCAAGTCATGCGTCAGATAATTTACCTCATGGGTCTTAAGCTAACAAGATACATAGGCTACCACCTTACCATCCTGTATCAACACACATTCCAAACCGACATGTGATGCATCACTATAAACAGTAAACTCCTTTCTAGGCTCCAGCTGTATCAGAACAGGGGCATCAGTCAGTACAGTCTTGAGCTTTTCAAAGCTCTCTTACTGTGCATCAATCCAGTTAAATGGCACACCCTTACGTAGTAGCTTAGTTAAGGGTGCTGCAATCAATGAAAAAACCCTCTACAAATCGTCGATAATATCTCGCCAGTCCTAAAAAACTACAGATCTCAGACACATTCCTAGGCTGCTTTCACTCTAACACAGCCTCAATCTTTCGAGGATCAACTTGAATCCCCTCAGTCAAAACTACATGACCAAGAAATGTCTCGTCACGCAGCCAGAACTCACACTTACTAAACTTAGCATGGAGTTGTTTTTCCCTTTAAGTCTAAAAAATAACTCGAAGGTGCTCATCATGCTCATCCTCAGTCCTCGAGTAAACCAGTATGTCATCGATGAATACCTCCACAATCCGATCTAGATAAGGCTGGAATGCTCGATTCATTAAATCTATGAAAGCTGCCGATGCATTAGTCAGTCTGAATGGCATCACTAGGAAGTCGTAGTAACCATAACGAGTCCTAAACGCCGTCTTATAAACATCAGCCTCCTTAACCCTTAATTGATGATATCCAGATTGAAGGTCAATCATAGAGAGAACTAAAGCTCCTCAGAACTAGTCAAACAGATCATCTATCTTCGGTAGGGGGTACTTATTCTTAATGGTCAATTTACGCACTGTATGTAGTCGATACACATACGCATGGATCCATCCTTTTTCTTTACAAATAGAACTGGTGCTCCTCACGGAGACACACTAGGGCAGATGAACCCACGATCTAAAAGCTCTTGAATCTGGGCCTTAAGCTCCACAAGCTCCTTCGGTGCAATTCTATAGGGGGCGATGGACACCGGAGCTGTACTAAGAAGGAGCTTTATCCCAAACTCCACTTGACGATTCAGAGGTAAACCCGATATTTCATCAGGAAAGATGTCTGGAACATCCTTTACTGTTCTGATATCTTTAATTGTATAGTCCCTAGAATCTGAAACACTTACATAAGCCAAGAATGCCTCACATCCCTTCTGAACCAACTTTTCTTCCACCAGTACAGAGATCACATTAGATAAGTAGTTCTGACGTTCTCCGATCATGACTACCTTCATATCCTCCTCAGCGATTTTTGCCTTCTCGACCAGGGCAGAAAGATCTCACTCCCTCTGAGGGGCTATCAGAACTCTTAAATTATATCTGAACCCATCCTCAAAGTGGACACATCGCTGATACTCAAATGCCACCATACCTCGCGCATAGCAGCTCAGTCTCAGCAACTTGTCCTCGTACTCGACCACTGATCGATCCCCCTGTGTAAGATTCAGAAACTTCCTCCTACGTGCATCCACATAACTAGCTCCGACATATTTTCCCTGAAAGGCGGTCTTAAAGAACTCCTAGGTCAGACGTTCGGGCTGAGTGCCCTCTTTAACGGTCAGCCACCACTGATGAGCCTCGTCCCGCAGCAGTGAGACTGTACCCATTAATTTCTGCTTAAGGGTGCAGCCTTGGCCTCAATCCAGTACTTGGTCACACTAGGGGCGACCCGAGTGACACCCCTGAAGAGGTTAGCTCTATTGGACCGGAGTCATTTTGTAACCGACCTTCAGCCTCCAAATCCAGTATTGGGCCCAGCAACCCTCTCCAAAATCCTTAACATAGCCTGGGAAAATGCATTATCCCCAGCCATGCGATCTTGAGACCCAGTCTCATTAGGAGGCAACACTGGCATCTCACTCGTATCCAAATTTGGCAGATTTCCAGATGATAAAGACCCAGCTCGAGCACCTCTACGACCTCTACCACGGCCTCTTGTACCCATCCGTGAATACCTCTGGTGCTCATTGTCTAATTGCATTTTATCGGTATTAACAGTTTTATGCATCAATTTACAGTTCTAGTATTTATTAACAGATATTTTATGAAAACAGTATCAGAAGTGTAAAGTTTGTTTCATACATCGCAGTGTCAATTAATGTCTACTAGTTTTACTACAGACTCAGTATACACTATTTTAAGTGTTTTCAGTATAGTCTATCTATAGTAGTCTCAATATATACTACCTATAGCAATCTTAGGATATACTATCAAAAGACAATTTTAGTTTAATTTTAAACAATTCACAGTTTCATAAAACTTACTGGATCGGCGCCGGAGACTCGGAGTACCATACTTTCACTACAAACATTTAGAAATCAGTTCTCAGAAATAACATATTAAAAACCCACATCTACAGACGAGTTTTGTAACTAGGCTCTGATACCACTAAATGTAACACCCAAAACCTGGCCTAGACGTTATGATCGAATCTAACGATGTCACATGATAGTGCCTTTCAAAAAATATGTCATCACTAAATTCTATTTTCTGTTTAACCATTTTTTATTATTATCTTATGTTAACTTCAAATCGTGTTGTTCGTTTTCAAAAAATTATTCATTTACAAATCATTATTCAATTTCAAAATGTTTTCTTTTTATTTTTATTTTTATTGCGGAAGCTTTTAAACAATTTTCTTATTCGTGGTATTTTTGATAAAACATTAATTTCATTTCAAAACTCAAGTTTTACCTAACACTAGCAGCTTTAAATCATAAAACCGTATAAAATCCAAATTTTAAACCAAAATTCGTAAATGACATAATTACAGTAAAATACTCCCAAATAAAAGTAAAATCATAAATAGGTAATAAACAGTGTAAAAGAAGTCGTGTGGCCACCATTGAGTCCTCCACCGCACCGATCAGCCTAAATCTGGGGATTACCTGTACAGATTAAACAGAAGGGGTGAGTTTACGTAAACTCAGTGTGTAATCCCCATACAAATGAACAGACAGAAAATAGATAATTATAGTTTGGGCTTAAGCCCTTTTCAGTATCAGTATCAGTCCAGTTTGGGCCTTAGCCCATCTCAGTACAAAAAAAGTCATGCAGTAGGGCTTTAGCCCATCACAGTATCAGTAGCAGTAACAGATATGGAGTCACAAAAATCCTGCCCATCTAGCCTCTACACACCATCTCTGTCCAACCCTACACTCTATGTGGGGATATAATCAACCCACCAATCCCTACATTCTAAGTAGTACCGAATGCGACACTAGACAGTAGTTTGCAACTGAGCTACTATTAAATTAAACTCGAGGCCTTTCAGTACACTTCCTCCGAACATTATAATCCCCCAACCCAATGCAATACAATATATAGATATGAAATGCTATAACATAATATCATACATGTAAGCAGGGCATACAGTATCAAATCAGTGGGACATTATCAGGCTTAATCATATCAGTCATACAATCATTTCAGTCAATTAGGGGTCTAGGTAAACTTACCGACCCTCCAGTAGGTTCACAGTCGACTTGGGCGACCTGTGCAACCTTATCAGTCAAACAATGAAAATAGACCTACAAGCCCACGATGTTCGCCCGTGTGGGCCCATACACCCGTGTGGCCCACATGACCCAAATTGGCCTTGGCCTCGCGATCCATTTTAATGTAACCCGTGCTAGTTAATTATTCATATGTGTTTCCACTATTTACTCATATGATCCTTCAAACATGTCTACTTGAGTCACTGTTACTAAATTATTTGTATCTTAAGCTACAGAATTCCGAATTAAGATCCGCAAATTTTCTCTGAAACGAGACTTACCTATCTTCTTACCATAAAATTTTTAGAATTATTGGTTTAGCCAATAAGTACAGTTTATTCTTTAAAATTTCCCATGTTCTGCTATTTGATAGTTTCGACCTTTCTGCACTAAAAATTAATTATCTTCTCGTACAGAATTCAGATGATATTTCTATTTCTTTCTCTTAAAAGTAGACTCATTCAGAATTTTAAACATATAAATTCTAACCCATAATTATTTTATACAACTTTTAATAATTTTCCAAAGTCAGGATAGGGGATTTCGAAATTATTCTGCCCCTGTCTCACAAAACTCAAATATCTCATAATATGAAATTCTTTTACTTACTTCGTTTCTTCTATGACAAACTAGACTCAAATATCTTTAATCCCATACTTTTTCATTCTCTAATTCGATTTTCAAAATTTATGGTGATTTTTCAAAGTTAGCCTACTTCTACTGTCCAAATAGCAAGCAATTTCGGCTTTTCGCCGAATCCCTTATTTTTGTGTTTCGGGTACAGAGTTGGTTTTGTTTGATGCTAAAACAGTCCCCGAGAACTCCAAATCCTATAATTGAAAAAATAACACCATAATCAGTCTTACCTCACGATTAATCAAAATCCCGAAACCAAAATACTTACTCATAAAACGATGAACACTTACCGCAAAAACTTCAAATCGGTATGTTTACGAAAATCACAATGAGAGCCTTAAATCCTCACAAAATGCTACTGCCAACACCCCAGAGTTAGACTATTGAACACAAAATAATCCCTTAAAATGATACCCAACAACTTACTAAATTTGCACAAGTGCTGCTTAACGTTACGAAATCAAGAGGAAATAATGGTTTAGGGGGAACAAGGGAATTTCGACAGTAGAGGTTAGAAAAGAAAAGATAATCGAGTAAGAAGCAAAGAAGAAAAAAAATTCGGTAGAGATGGGGGAGAGAAAACGTCAGAAAGATGGAGAGAAAAACGACTCTATCTTTTTTTGGAAAAAGAAAAAAGTGATCAGATTTTGGATATTCTTCCCCATAATCCCCTAATTCACTCCTAAAATCGCTCCCTCACTTTCCACTACACATCCACCACTCAGAAACCCAGTTTAGCACAACTCTTGTCGAAATTAGGAGCAAAAATACAACATTTACTATCCCAAAGATTCGAATCCATGACCTCCCTCACACCAACACTCCACTTATCCACCAGACCAACAGACCCATTCTGTTAATTATTTTCCAACTTTTACTTAAAAGCCTACTGAGCGAAGATAGAGCTTATTCATAAAAATACCAAAATTTTCCCAAGTCCTGGATTGAACTTGGGACCTCCCAAACACTCCCAGAACACATAGCCACTAAAGCTAACAGATGTTTGTGTCATACATTTAGAATACCCAAAATTAAAATTTTGGGGCGTTACATTTGAAACAAATTGGAAAGTTTAGGAAAAAGATGCATAATTTGTGAAACGGGGGTCACATAGCCATGTGGCCAAGCCGTGTGGAATCACCCTAGGCTGTGTAACTTTTGAACACATGATCGTGTCCCAGCCTGTTCCTCACCCATGTAACTTACTAAGTAGGGTCACATGGTCGTGTCACACATTCATGTGCTAGGCTGTGTAACTCTCTGAGTTGCCTCACACGCCCGTGTGTCAGGCCGTGTAACTCGCTAACTTGTAGCCTAATAAATCCTTAGGTGACACACGACCGTGTCACCAGGCCATGTGTCTCATACAATTGAGTCACACACCCGTGTCCCAGGCCGTGTGAACCCAAAATTTACCTGAAATCAGATCATTTCAAAATCATTTCATGTACAAACATTCAATGCAATTGTGCACATTTTCAAGGATCCAAAACATCATCCAAGTACACATATAATTTCCATTTCTAAGTCCCTAATTCAACTAACCAATATGTCATTCAAAGGCACCACAATTAGCATCCAAACATCACTTACCTAAACATATTCACATGCCTCATTTCATGCTTACAAACCTAATCCATTTAGGTACTAAAACATACCACATTTAACCATTTCCTAACCACTCAAAATATACTATAAGAGCCTTATTTACAAGCCTTAACAAGTGATAACAATGACATCATTTGGTAAACATTAAAGTGCACTAACCAAACATAATTTTCAAGACCTAAACACATCAAAGCATCATTACACAACATCCTATACATGTCACTATAAAAATTTGGCCAAAATTTTCAAAAACTACCAAATTGACTGTTGGATAATGTGATAGGCCTCCGACGAGCTTCTAACCAAATATAGCTTTCGATGGTCTATAAAATAAAGGAAAGAAACTACGTAAGCAACGAGTGCTTAGTAAGCTCGTATAAACCAAAACATAACTTACCATTGTGTTTGCATAATATAAAGCATAAGTATAATATCAACCAAAAACCATAAGCTTGACATATGCCTATACAACATCATCAAAGTCACAAGTTAGTACACTTGTACATGATCCAAATGAATTTAATCACAAGATAAGAAAATTTCCATATGAAATACATTATTTAGTTCGTAAATCCTTTCCATAAGATTATGGTTAACTCCATTTGAATACTTACCATTTCATTTCCTTTTCTTGCCCGATGCACCGTCTAGAATTACATTAGCTACACTTGAAAGCTCACACAAAGTGTGCCTTTATATATAACCGTAACATTTCCTTTACATCATTGCTTACACGAGTTGTGAAATAGGCCTGCTTACACGAGCTGTGGGTTAGAATGTAAGCTACATGATGTTGCTCACATGAGATGTGGAGAATCCGCAACAAATACAGGACCTCAGCCATCGGTAGGACATATAAGACTAGCACTCGAAACATGAAATCCCTAATGACATGTCATTTGTACCCTAAGAATTCCTAAAGTTCAACCGAGACTTGATATCTGCCAATTCATCATAATTTTGATACATTTGTATATTGATTCATTTGCATCCAATTAACATAACAACCATTCAATTTAAACAACATTTAAACAAGTATATTTCATACAAACTTACCTCGATGATTAGGGCATAGAAGTTAGATCAACTAATTTGAAACTTTAGCTTCTCCTCGATCTAAGCCCAAATATGGTTTATCTTGATCTCAATAGATATTTTCAATCAATTAAATAATTCTAATATTCAATTTAATCCATATTTCATATTTATGAAAATTACCAATTTGCCCCTAATATTTTAACTTTTCATAATTTAGTCCTTAAGCTTATAACTTAAAATCTAGCCATTTCAATCTAAACCCATATTAACCATAGATGCAAATGACTTTGAAACAACCCATATCAACCATCATTTCATAATAAAACCCTAGAATTTACACCTTTAACAATTTAATCCCTAACTCTAAAATTCATCAAAAATCATTTAACAAAACTTGTTTATTTTTCAACA
Source organism: Gossypium hirsutum (assembly GCF_007990345.1). NCBI lineage: Eukaryota > Viridiplantae > Streptophyta > Magnoliopsida > Malvales > Malvaceae > Gossypium > Gossypium hirsutum. The sequence continues at coordinate 9,999,570 of NC_053449.1, forward strand.
AAGATTCATAATCTATCATTTAACATCAAAGCCTACTAAAAAACATCCATGACATAACCCTTAAACTTTAAAATTTTACAAATTAACCCTAGGGCTAGCTAGATTAAGTTACAACGAACTTAAAAACATAAAAATCATTAAAAACGGGATGAAAAACACATTCTATTCACTATAAAGAACCTAGTCGAACTAAGCACTCACCCATGGAGGTTTTCTTCTCTTGAAATAAAGTTTAGGGATGAAAATAAAATATGATACCTATTTTCTTTTCTTTTGTTTTATGTTTAAATTTCTAAATTACCATTTTAACCTTTAAAAACCCATCAAAATTATAATAAAACCTTGCCTCGTACATCCACTATCACCTTAATTGGTTTATTTACCATTCAATACCTTTATTTTAAGATTTCAAAGCTATTGGATCCTTTTAACTAGTAAAACTCAACTCTTACCATTTTTATGATTTAGTCCTTTTTTACTTAATTAATCATGCAAACATCAAAATTTCTTAACAAAATTTTAATACGACCTTAATATAATCCTGAAGAAATTAAAATAATAATAAAATATGAATTTTCTCATCATAATTGTGGTCTCGAAACCACTATTTACGATATCACTAAAAATAAGTTGTTACAGTCATTAATCCTAAGTTTATGTCAAGTTAATTTATGACACCATCTCAGTCAACAACATTATTAGTATATGCTAGAAACTATATAACATGCGTATGTGTGTGGAAACCATGTATTTAGAACACAAATTTGTGTTTAAAAATAACATACAATAAATAACAAAATGTATGATTTGAAACTAATTAATAAAACACATGAAATATGTATGATATTAAAATAAAAAATATATTAAATTGTAAGTAAAATAAAATTTAAACACATGAATACATCATATTAAGATTACTAAATGAATACAATTATTTATCAAGATGTTGTCATCAATCCTAAGTTGGTGTCAAGTTAATTTGTGACACTATCTCAATAAAACAACATATTCATATATGTATAAACACAGTTGATGGAGGTAATAAAGTGTGCATAATAAAATTAAAATATATAGAAATATCAAAATAAAACTTTAACTAAGTGGTAAATTAAAGGTTTTACTAATGAAATTGACTTGGGTTCAAATCTTAGCATACATATTTTTTTTTGGTTTTTTAAATAAAAAGACTAAAGTACCATCGAATAATATATCTTATTTTAATTACGAATGAACATTTTTGTAATTTTTTAACTGATTTGGTGAATCGATTAAGGATGACACCAATTCAATCAGGAACTTATATAATATATAAATATACAATTGATGAAGGTAATAAAATATGCAGAATAAAATTAAAATATATTAAAATATTAAAATAAAACTTTAGCTAAGTGGTAAATCTCATCATATGCATATTTTTATTGATTTTTTTCAATAAAAATAATAAAGTACCATCGGATAATATAATTTATTTTAATTACCAAAAGGCATTTATGTAATTTCCCAAATTGAGTTGGTGATCTAGTCAGGTGCTTAAATAATAGTATAGATAATAAAAATAACTTTTTTATTCTAATTTTCACATGTTTTTATTGGGCAAATTACCAAAAAAAGCCGATTTTTTTCAAAATTTACCGAAATGGGCCGATTTTTTTATTATTTACCGAAATGGGCCATTTTCTGGGAAATCGAGTCCACGTCAGTGCGATGTCAGGGTATGTGTCAGGACATCGCGTCCACAGCAGTGCGGGGAATGATTTCCTTCCACGTCAGTAGGTCGCGCTGACGTGGACGCGATGTAGGCCGCGCGTGAACAGTATCCCAACGGTCAAAATTTTGACTGTTGCCCCCCCAACAGTTAGAAAAAAAACTATAAATACCCCCACCCCTTTATTTTTTTCACAAACAAAGCCTATCTAATTTTTCCTCTCTAATCCTCTCAATTTCCTTCTAAAATTCTCTCAATTTCCTTCCAAAATTCTCTCAAATCCATATTTAATTTCAATTTCCCCTCAATTTCATTTTTTTAAATAATTTTAAATTTTTTTATATTTTCATCAATGGCCGGATCATTAATTCGTCTTGATAGGAATCACATATCGGTGGAGCAAATGAAAATGGTAAGTATTAAATTTAATTTTTAAATATTATTTAAGATTTTTTTATTTATGTATTTTTAGATAATTATTAATTTATTATTTGTTATAAAAGTCTGAAGATCGGGTATTGGAATGCAATATCCGGAATATGCATGCTCCTCCATCACCGTCAGTAGAGAACTACCTGTAGGAAACGGGTTTTTGGCACGTGGCGACGGTAGGCCGAGGATGCAAGTTGGACCCGAAACTGATCAGTGCGTTGATCAAGAGGTGGAGACCCGAGACGCACACATTCCATCTTCCATGTGGAGAATGCACTATCACTCTAGAAGATGTCAGTCTGCAGTTGGGATTGTTGGTGGACGGGCACCCAGTCACCAGGTCTGCCCAATCTAGCAATTGGGAGGTGGTGTGCTACGAGCTTTTGGGCGCTATTCCGGATAAAATGGATGGAGGTAAGGTCGAGATGGGCTGGTTACGTGCCACCTTCCCCGATCTGAATGCAAATTCAACCGAAATTGAAAGAATCCGATATGCTCGATCATCATTCTTCAAATAATTGGAGGTTATCTGATGCTCGACACGTCACGGAACCGTGTACATCTAAGGTGGCTGCTAAAACTCGTTGATTTTAGAGGAGCCGGTGAATTTAGTTAGGGCTCTGCCGTCTTGGCAACATTATATCGAGAGATGTGCCGGGCGACGCGACCGAGGAGAGAAAACATCGGAGGTTGCCTGTCACTACTGCAATCATGGGCACAGTTTCGCTTTCTATTTCTACGTCCTCGAGTGAACAACCCATATACATTCCCACTCGTAACGAGGTAAATTTTATATTACATTTTGGAATTATTATGTAGATTTTGTAAGAATAAAAGTATCCTAAAAATTTATTTAATTAGGTGGAACCATCCGGCAAGTTATCGTGGATTACCGTCTGAACTTGAAGATATACGGCTTCTATTGGAGCAACGGTCAGAAGCAGAAGTAATTATTATTGCAAATAGATATTTCCATACATTCGCTAGTCGATTGATATTTAGTATTTAGTATTTAGTATTATGTATAAAACTAATATTTCTATCATGTTCATATAGTTTCAATGGACACCATACGAGGATCTAGCAATTCGGGCAGTAATCCCGAAAGAGTTTTTACAAAATCTGAACGCTTGGCACGCGAAAGTGGTGTTGATCAACTATGCAACCGTGGAGCCCCACCAGACAGACAGAGTGCTACGATAATTTGATGTAGACAACTGATTCCTGTGGACCCTGAGGTGTTTGACGATCACCACAAAATTGACCTTCGGCTATTAGGTATGGATTGGCCTAGATACTGGTCCGAGTACAGGGAAATGTGGGAAAATCGGCATGAATATCTACCTACTTGGGAACAAATCCAAATTCTGGAGTTAGCGTGTGTTCCAGAATACATGCCATGGTTTAGGATCCATGGCAAGCCGTATTTACTTATGCCAGAGGAGAGGCAGTAGCAAATACGTGTCGGAAGGGAAAGGTGCGGGCCTCTAAATCCAAGATGAGAAGACTACGAAGGCAGCCCCTCAACGAAGCCCAGACAGTCACCCGGCTCATCATCAGCGGCCATGCAATCACCGTCCCCAACAAGAGCACTGACGCAGTCACCTGACGCAGCAATTGAACAGATGATACCCACGCAACCGCCTTTCCCTATGATGCCAGGTGTGTTTCCTAGCCCTCATATGTACCTTAACCCTTACATGTATCCTTTTCTGAATCCTATGGCAGGTTGAAGCCAAATGCCCGGTTCAGCTCCATTTCCTGTTATGCCGAGCGGACCGCCGATATCTAGGCCAGCGGCGCAGGAGGGATCGCAATGGGGGCCGTCGGGGAGCTCTCCTTTTTACCACTCGCCACCAATGTATGGCTTTCAAACACCGTCGCCGTTCATGATGCAAACACCTCCACATAAACTATTCTTTGAAGGTGGATCATCGTCCCAAGTTCGACAACCAGATGTCGAATCAGAAGAACCACAATCACCACCGGAGGAAGAACAACCGCCGCCGAAAGCTAGATGAAAGAGGAACCCAGTGCGTAACCGTCGACGGCCGCCATGTGGAACCGAATCCCCCGGGCATAGACATGATTGCCGTATTTAAATTTATTATTTGATGTAATAAAATAGAAGTTTATTTAATATAATAAAATAGAAGTTCCATTTGATGTAATAAAAATCCTAATTTATTTAAAAACCCTAACTTAATTAAAAACCGTAACCCTAACCTATTTTAATTAAAAACCCTAACCCTAACCCTAACCTAATTTAATTAAAACCCTAACTTAATTAAGAACCCTAACCCTAACCTAACTTAATTAAAAATCCTAACTTAATTAAAAACCCTAACCCTAACCTAACTTAATTAAAAACCCTAACCCTAACCCTAACCTAAATTAATTAAAAACCCTAACTTAATTAAAAACCCTAACCCTAGCCTAATTTAATTAAAAACCCTAACCCTAACCTAATTTAATTAAAAACCCTAACCCTAACCTAACTTAATTAAAAACCCTAACCCTAACCTAATTTAATTAAAAACCCTAACATTAACTTAACTTAATTAAAAACCCTAACCCTAACCTAACTTAATTAAAAACCCTAACCCAAACCTAATTTAATTAAAAACCCTAACCCTAACCTAACTTAATTAAAAACCCTAATTTAATTAAAAACCCTAACCCTAACCTAATTTAATTAAAAACCCTAACCCTAACCTAACTTAATTAAAAACCCTAACCTTAACCCTAACCTAAATTAACTAAAAACCCTAACTTAATTAAAAACCCTAACCCTAACCTAATTTAATTAAAAACTCTAACCCTAACCTAACTTAATTAAAAACCCTAACCCTAATCCTAACCTAAATTAATTAAAAACCCTAACCCTAACCTAATTTAATTAAAAACCCTAACCTTAAACTAAATTAATTAAAACCCTAACTTGATTAAAAACCCTAACCCTAACCCTAACCTAATTTAATTAAAAACCCTAACCCTAACCTAACTTAATTAAAAACCCTAACTTAATTAAAAACCCTAACCCTAACTTAATTTAATTTAAAACCCTAACCCTAACCTAACTTAATTAAAAACCCTAACCCTAACCTAATTTAATTAAAAACCCTAACTTAATTAAAAACTCTAACCCTAACCCTAACTTAATTAAAAACCCTAACCCTAACCTAACTTAATTAAAAGCTCTAACTTAATTAAAAACCCTAACCCTAACCTAATTTAATTAAAAACCCTAACCCTAACCTGACTTAATTAAAAAATCTAACCCTAACCCTAACCTAAATTAATTAAAAACCCTAACTTAATTAAAAACCTTAACCCTAACCTAATTTAATTAAAAACCCTAACCCTAACCTAACTTAATTAAAAACCCTAACCCTAACCTAACTTAATTAAAAACCCTAACCCTAACCTAATTTAATGAAAAAATCCTAACCCTAACCTAATTTAATTAAAAACCCTAACCCTAACCTAACTTAATTAAAAACCTTAACCCTAACCTAATTTAATTAAAAACCCTAACCCTAACCTAACTTAATTAAAAACCCTAACCCTAACCCTAACCTAACTTAATTAAAAACCCTAACCCTAACCTAATTTAATGAAAAAATCCTAACCCTAACCTAATTTAATTAAAAACCCTAACCCTAACCTAACTTAATTAAAAACCCTAAATTAATTAAAAACCCTAACCCTAACCTAATTTAATTAAAAATCTTAACTTAATTAAAAACCCTAACACTAACCTAATTTTACATAATTTGATAATTTTACTAACCATTAACACAATTGTTGGACTTAATAATTTTACATAATTTGATAATTTTACTAACCATTAACACAATTTTTGGACTTAATAATTTTACATAATTTGATAATTTTACCTAATTTAATTAAAATTTTTTTGTCTTAATAATTTTACATAAATTTACATAATTTGATAATTTTACTAATCATTAAAAAAAATTTGGGACTTAATAATTTTACATAATGTTAGATTTGGTAAAATGTTTTGACTGGTACTAACAATTAAGAAATTAAACTAATTTGATAATTTTACTAACAATTAATACAATTATCAATTAATAATTGAATAAAATAATTTTTTCTAAAATTACATTCAACTATTGCGATTAGGGCATGATCGACTTGTATGGCCTGGGTTCCTACACCATCCGCGCAACTTCTGTTGACAGGCTATTTCTCGGATATCCATATTGTTCCGTATTCTAGTGGAGCAAGGTCGACCCTTTGGTTTGCGACGTAATTCTCCATTCGGTAACAGCTTAAAAGGAGCAAGAGATACGGGCGGTCACTTACGTTCATCTGGGATCGGTGGGAAAACGTGTCTCCGTACGTTGTACATGTTTTCTAATTTGTACACTTCATCCACATAACTCATCGGATCCAGACGGAGTTTCTGACAAGCTGCAATAACATGAGCGCATGGATAACGAAGTGCATCAAACTTCCCACAGTCACAAGTCCTGTTTCACAAGTGTACACGATATTGCCCGCCAACAACACCTTGGTACGGTCTGTCAAACTCTGTCACGTGAAACCATAAATTGTTTCGATCGTGACACACTGTGTGCATGATGTTTGCCCTTGCCTTCGCCTTGTTAATTTCTTGAACTACCTTACTGCACCATACATAGCCACCCTGCATCTGGCCTGCATAAGTTGCTGCTCGCTTTGGAAATAGCGCCGCTAAACGGAAATATGTCTCTCGCACAACTGATGTTATCGGTAGATGGCGCGTTCCTTTAAGAACAGAATTTATGCATTCTGCCAGGTTCGACGTCATATGGCCATATCGTAGGCCTCAGTTGTATGCTTGTGCCCACTATTCGAAACGTATGTTACAAAGGTAGCCTGCCCCTTCCCCGTTTTGGGATCGTAAAATTGCCAACATCTCGGCAAAACGATCTTTATTTATTTCATACCCTGCCAATATAAGATCATAGCAAATATTTTATACCACTTCTACCAATAAAACTAATTCAAATTGACAAACGAAATAATACAGTTATAGACTAAATACCCATGTTGGTCACTTGTCGTCGTTCACTCTTAGATGGATATTGCCTGTAGTAGTTTGAAGCAACGTGTCTTAGGCAATATCTATGGTGTGTGCGCTGCCACAAGCTTCCCTCTCGATCAAATGCAGCTAGTATACCAACGGCCCAATCTGAAATAACACAGATATCAGGTTGGGGGCACACATGCCTCCTTAACTTCGAGAGAAAGAAATCCCAGTCATCAGATGACTCCCCTAGTGTTATTGCAAATGCAATTGGAAGAATTCTCCCACCGCCGTCCTGTGCCACTGCAACCAATAGCCGATGAGTATACCTACCGAACATGAAGGTACCGTCAATTTGTACCAATGGCTTGCAGTATAGAAATGCGTCTCGGTATTGCTTAAAGGTCCAAAATAGGCGTTTGAACACTTGGCATCCACGTAGCAATTGGCCGTTATAGTACGCATGTTCCGTTTCAAGGTCTGTGATGGCACTTGGGATGTATCTCTCTAGCACCTGACACCACTGCCATATTTCATTATATGAGGCGTCCCACCCACTATGCATCTTCTCCAACACCTTCTGCTTAGCTATCCAAGCCTTGCGGTAAAAGGGCGTGTACCCCATTTGGCTACGGATATTGGCAATTATCACTGGCACTGAAGTCCGAGGATCTACTTTTATCGTGGGCAGTATCAAGCTAGCTAACATAGCTGAATCCATTTTGGGATGATCTTGTGAAACACCTACAGAGGGAGTACATTAAATAATGCAACATTGCAAAATAAAATTATTATTCAGATACATTCAATCCTGTACCTGTAGCACATGTATGTGGACCTTTTTACTTTTTATCTCCCACAACCCTATCCTTTTCCTTAACGAGGCGACGATTTTCCATGAACATGTGCCGTCTTGCACCGTACACTTTGCCTCAAACTTATCAGATTTTGATTTAACGACGTGGTAATTAACGCTGTTTTTGATGCTATGCTGTTTCAAAGCACCAATAAAACTATCCTTGTTGGTAAATTGATTACCAACTTCAAGTTCACCGAAATCTACCCCCGAACTTGTACGATCGCGCAACCGGTGTGGTAGATCTGGAAACTCTAACGCATCATCCACTGACAGATCGACATTATGCATGTGGGCTGGAGGTGAGTATGCTCTGAATCGTAGATTTTCTTCTTCATCTGAACTTCTTTCAGCATCTTCACCCTCTGTTAGAATCGGCTCCGGTTCAGAAAATAATCCCACTTCGGCACCATCTGGCCCGGCCTCTCGAGGTGGATCCACATCGGAGTCATCTTCTAACCCACAATCATCTGCAGCGTACAACGTCCCCTCACCAGTTGACGTCGTAGGTAGTACGTCATCCTTTCTTCTGGGCATTTGATAACGTCCCCAATTGGATGTAGATTGCCATCCACTAGAACTTGATGCAGTTCCCCAGTACGTATTTCCAGCATCAAACATCGAGCCACCGACGTACATGTCCCATCCACCGACAGAGTGTGCATTCGACACCGCTACCGAACATGGGATGTTCCGTATTTTGTAACCCGCTAACTGAGTGTCGGCCAGGGGTCATGTATACATCTCAAACACTGGACGGAATTACATCAGTTGGCGACGTAAATTATACATATAACTCAATATAAGTTGCTCCACTAGCAAGATGAGTATGCACCATTGCCTCCAAGCTACGAGCACTTTTTATGTCAAACGAGTCATATGTCACCGGATCAACACAAGAACAAAATTGATACGTGATTGACAGGACTTTCATTGGCATTGTTCCGAAGATTTTATGCCTAATTCTTTTACGAAGTTCTGTCAAATCTATGTTCTGGTTAAATGACAGTCACACCGTATTCTCCGACAAAAAAATAACACCATTCTCGGTGTGGCAAACCTCACCATCGTAGTAAATAACAGCACTAATACGTTCACTCGTTTTGAAACTCTAACTTTCTTAGCCTCTCTAAATTGTTTATGCTATGACTTATGCATTCTAAGAACATTTTCTGCCTAATTTATAGTCTCAGCCCAAACTTGCTACTGTAGCAAAATCGCGTCCACGAGGGCACGATTTCACAATTTCTTCTCAAATAGCATCCTGGTAGAGGCGATTTTATACTATTTGCTCAGAAACGTCAAAAAAAATTATTTCTTACATGACCTACTGTAGCAAAATCGCGTCCACGAGGGCACGATTTCACAATTTCTTCTCAAATAGCATCCTGGTAGAGGGGATTTTATACTATTTGCTCAGAAACGTCAAAAAAATTTATTTCTTACATGACCTACTGTAGCAAAATCGCGTCTACGAGGGCGCGATTTCACAATTTCTTCTCAAATAGCATCCTGGTAGAAGTGATTTTATACTATTTGACCAAAAATGTCAACTCGAAATAATTTATTCCGGGACATAAAAACCCTAAAAAGCCTAAACCCTAAACCCTAAAAGCCAAAAAAACCAAACGTGAAAAAAGCGTCAAAATCGCGTCCCCAAGAACGCGCCACATGGCAGGACATCACGTCCACGTCAACGAGACCTGCTGACGTAGAAGGAAATCGCTCCCTCAGGGACGCGATTTCCTTCCACGTCAGTAGGTCGCGCTAACGTGGACGCGATGTCCTAACACGTACCCTGACATCGCCCTGACGTAGACGCGATTTCCTGGAAAATGGCCCATTCCGGTAAATAATAAAAAAATTGGCCTATTTTGATAAATTTTGAAAAAAAGGCCTTTTTTGGTAAATTGCCCGTTTTTATTTTCTAAAAATCATTTTTAAAATTTTCAACCAAATACGTTTTCTTCAATTTTTTCATTTTCCCAAAAAAACGATAATGAAAATGACATTTGTTTCGTGAAACCAAATGAAGCCTAACTTTTCCACCATTGATCAAAGGAATCACATTTTCACACCCGAAAATATTAAAGGTTAAGTGCCACGACAATTATGGATATTAAATTACAAAAACTTTATGTTTAAGCAAGTTCTAGTGTAAATTAGTAAATTTGATGGACTGCTTGGCAAGTAGTTAGATTTCAACTGTTAGTCTCGTTGCATTAGAACTATGTTTTCTTTAGTGGGAAACATTATGATGAGGAACATTAAATTTGATGCTAATGAATTGGTTTCAGGGAACGAGTGCGGGAAGGATATATGGAGATGATTGTCACTAAACTAACTATAATTATGACAAAGGCAAGCGCACCTATCGAACAATAGTGTAGCTATAATGAGTAGGGAATATCGTATCCACGAGAACTAAAAGTACTAGTAATTATCGTTTTTATAATAAGAAAACTAATCGAAGACAACCAATGAGAAAGACAATACCCAGAAAAGAATTCACCTAGACTTTACCTATTATTCTAAATCTGAATTAAACAATTTCTTCACTTGTGTCTTGATCTGTAGAAATTCCTAAATTATGTTAATATCTCTTTCGAGAGTAAAAACAACTAATTCTAGGTTGATTAATTGAAATCACTTTCTAATTAAAACCCCTATCGTCGCATTAACTCGATCTATGGATTCCCCTATTAGATTTGACTCTATTCCAGTAGATTTATGTCGTCGTATTTCTAAGATTGCATGCAACTCCACTCAATTATGCTAGATCTACTCTTAAACAGGGACTTTTGCTCCATTGAAATAAGCATATTAAACATGAATTAATATCCCAAAAATATTAAAACGCGAAATAAGCATACATAATTAAGAACAAGAATCAAGTATTTATCATGTAAATCAGAAATCAAATAATAAGATTCATCATAAGTTTCATCTTCCCCAGGTATCTAGGGAATTTAGATCATAATCTGGAATGAAAACATCTTAAAGTTAGGATAACAACAAGACATGAAGAAACTCAATAAAACTTCGAAGGAAATTAAATAGAGATATTCAATCTTGAAGGAGATCCACTTCTAAGTTCATTTCGATGGCGTTCCTCAAGTGATTTCTTCAATCTTCTCTGTGTTCCCTTTTAGATCTTCTTCTAATTGATATTTATAGACTTTAGAATGCTCAGAAAGCCTAAAAATTGGGTTTTTCCACGTGTTTGGGAAATATGGAGTGATATCGACACTGGCTGGCACATGGGCGTGTGGTCAGCCCATGTGGAAATGCTCAGGTCGTGTGGATCCTGAAAATAGCTCTATTCATTCAATTTTGGCTCGTTTTTCTCTCCTTTCGCTCCCAAATGCTCTCCTAAGTATAGAAACATGAATTTAAAGGATTAGGAGCATCAAATTTACTAATTTACATCATTAATCATCCAAAAATGCATTAAGAATGAGATTAAAACATGTTACTTTTACAGCTTATCAAATATCCCCACACTTAAGAGTTTGCTTCTCCTAAAGCAAAATCCTATACTCACAATTAAAATTAATCTTTCTCAACTCATAATTCTCATCAATGATGTTTCGTCATAAATCACAAATAATCATACATTGATAATTCAACTAAAAGAGCATTAAAGATTCAAACAATCCAAGTCAGACATTTTTAAAATATGAAAACATAGGTATTTCCCCTTATCTAAGTAATTACCTTTAATTCAAAATCGACAAGAATCAACATCCTCACTAAAGGTTCACTCAAATCACTTGAAGTGTTTAAGGTTCAATAATAAGAATTCAATAGTCAAACAAGAAAAGTCATTACCATAGGCTTGCATGAAAATCAAATCTCCACTACTATAAAATGATATGATACACAAATCAAAAAGGTCTTTAAGAGGTTGTAATGGGGCTTAGGTTAAGGGTATGGAGAAAGGCTGAAAAAGTGGTTAAAATCGAGATCGAATTGATAAATTACCAAACTATAAAATTAAACAAATGTTGAATTAAAAGCAAGTGAATAAATTAAGAACTATTCAAGAATAAGAAAATGAGCTTCTTCTCAAAATATTAATTTAACTATTCAAGCTCAATCATAAAACTAAATAATAACAAATATTTTTTTTGATTTTATTTTTATTTCGATTTTTTTAATAGTAATAGATAATTCAGCAATCAAACAAAAGAGCACAGTTAGGCAACTAACCAAATTAAATCTCAATAAAACGGGAAAAATCCTTAATGAACAAAAAAAAGAGTTATGGGTTAAAATTAATGGGTAAATTAAGAAACGGTGTGTTAGGCTCAACGGGGTTCACTAAGGGCTAATTAACAAGGTAGGCTTTTTATGGGATAAATGGGTTAAAACCTAAGTGTCTTCATCATCTCAGTATATCAAATCAAAGGTGTGGTCTCGACATGCATAATCGAAGCAAGTTCTAGAATAACAAATTAAATTGACACACTCATAACCAATAATAAAATGAGAAAGAAAAATGTATGCTCTGAAGGCTCAAAATCTTACAACAAATTATGGTTTTTAATGTCAAACTTGTAAATTTAAAATTTCAAGGTAATACCTCAATTTAGGGAAACAACATAAAATTTTTAATTCTGAAAATAAACTTATCATGCTTGATTCTTTCATATCTTAAAGTTTAAAACAACCAATGCACAAATATCTATAAATTTAATCCAAAACACATCAATAAAAATCACAAATCGATAAAAATTCATTCTAATAGAAGTATGAGAAAATTACTTAAACACAAGACATAATTCAGGAATTTTCTAATAAATATATAAATAACCTCCCCACACTTAAGATGTACATTGCCATTAATGTACAAACAGATATAATCACAATATAAACAGAATATCATAAGAGAGGGAGAAAACTAAAACTGCCCTGAATATTAGATGAGATCCCCGAAATAGTGAAAAGAGAAATTGTAGTCAAATCTAAGGGTCCGTTTGTTTACATGTAAAAGGTTTTACGGAAAATGTTTTCTGCATTTTCCTGTGTTTGTTTCACAGAAAACTGTTTGGTCAATGGAAAATGACTTACAGGTCAACGAAAAAATAAGCATTTTTCCTTATAAAATGACTTACCCTTTTAAAAAGCGTAAGTCATTTTCTGAAAAAAACTCCTTAATAAATAATTTTACTTTTATATAAAAATTAACTTAAATCAAGTTTAATATTATTATATTGATAATAAATTTTATTTTTAAAAATATTTAAAATATTTAAAATATTAATATAAAATATTGTATTTTTTAATATTATTAAACATACGTATTTAATTATTTATATTTAGTCATATAATAAATTATTAATATAAATTATTATTTTTAATAAATTATTTAATATTTAAATTTTATTTTAATAGTAAATTTTAAAAATAATAATCTTAAATAATATTATTCACATATTACTGAAAATATCAATATTAATATTTTAATACTAAATATTTATTACAATTATAAATATATTAATAATAAATGTTTTTTAGTATAAATGTTAAAATATGTCATAAGTCTATATACTCTTCAGAAATTTGCAATTTAGTTTCCGTACTTTTATTTTCAAGAATTTAGTCTCTCTACTTTCCAGATTTGAAAATCAAGTCCAAAAGCTTACATTGTTGTTTTTTTTTTTTTGTCAATTTTGTTAATGTCACATTTTTAAATAAAAAAATACTCAGTTGGTAGTCATTTAACTAAAAAATAATCGCTGCAATGAACCTAAATTTTAAAAAAAAAATTTAATATATATAAAAACAATGTAAAATATTAAATTATAGATATAAAATAAACTCAATTAAAAAATGAAAAAATAAAAATAAAATCTCAAATGTATGTTTGTTTAATTGAAAACGACTTTTATGAAATATTTTTAAAGAACCTGCCAAACAAAAGAAAATATTTTACACAGATTCATCCAAACACCAGAAAATATTAGCTTTTTCAGAAAAGTAAGTCATTTTCCAGAAATCATTTTTCAGAAGCTATTTTCAATGAAACAAACGAAGCCTAAATGTAGAGCATGATTCCAAGCAAACTAATAAGAAAATAAACACAAATAATAGAGAAGATTAAGGGGTTATAACTCGATTAGAAACAACCATAAAAATATATTTCAAAAGATAATAATTAAAATAAGTTTAAGAAAGAAAAAAAAAACAAAAAAACAACTAAAACGAAATTAAAAAGAAAGATAAAATAAAAAATAAAACGAAAAAAAAAATAAACTCAAGGATACCAAAAAACTTAAAGGTAATTGTAATAATAATAGTAAAGAAAAACTAAAAATAATAGAAATAGTAGAAAAATTAAAATAAATTTAAAATCTAAGTATAAGAATAATAAATAAAATAAAATAAAAATTAGTAAAATAAAAATAAATAATATAATAAATAATAATAAATAAATAAAATAGAAGGGGTAGCTCGGTTGAGGAAGAAGACAAAGACAAAATGAAAAAGGAATTCTAGGGTTTGGGTCACAAGGCCGTATGACACGGCCGTGTGGAGTATTTTCAGCCCATGTGCAATTAAAAATTAACCCAGTTTTCACATGGCCATGGACAAGCCCATGTGTCTAGGTTGTGTATGATCTCCTTCGCTTCTCCCACGCCCATGTGGCTCGGCCATGTCTTTCACATGGTCGTGTGTCTTGCCCGTGTAACTCTCTGACTTGATTTAAAATTGAAAATATTAGCTTCAGGTTTCACACGGCCTAGGACACACTCGTGTGTCCAGGCCGTGTGTGTTTTCCTTCGCTTCTCCCACCCCCATGTGAGATCCTACACGTCCGTGTGGGTCACACGGCCTTGTCGCCAGGCCGTGTAACTCATTGTAGATTACCCCATTTCACACACGGCCTGTGACACGCCCATGTGTCCAGGCCGTGTGGGTCAAAAACACACCTTTTTTTAAGATTTTAAATTAGCATGCAATGGAATTAAAAGCATTAGCAAAAGTTAAACATTCGGGTTGTCTCCCTAGAAGCGCTTATTTAGAGTCTAAGCTCGACTTACCTTGTATTCGCACAGTCACGGTGGTTCGCGGAGGCGAAGCTCTTTTCTATCATTTCTAAAATTGGCACCACTATAAAATTTGAGTCGATGTTCGTTTACCTTAAATGTGCCATATGCTGGATATGTTACCTCTATCATACTATACGGGAAAATGGTTTGTACGAAAAATAGACCGGACCATCTTGATTTTAGTTTCCTGAGAAATAGTTTGAGCTTTGAATTGTATAAAACGACACGATCCCCAACTATGAATTGTTTGGGCTGCTCCAAACGAGCGTCATGGCGTTTCTTTGTCGCTTCTTTATATAGTCTCGAGTTCTCGTAAGCACTAACTTGCCACTCATCTAACTTGTTTAGCTACATCAATCTTTTCTCACCTGCAAGTTTAAGGTCGTAGTTTAAAATTTTTGTTGCCCAAAATGCTTTATGTTCGAGTTCAAGTGGTAAATAACAACTCTTTCCATATACAAGTCTGTAAGGAGATGTTCCTATAGGTGTCTTATACGCAGTCCTATAAGCCCATAATACGTCATCTACTTTTATTTCCCAATCCTTTCTATTTGACTCCATAGTTTTTTTTAGGATGCGTTTGAGTTCTCGATTCGCAACTTCAACTTGGCCACTAGTTTGAGGGTGCTAAGGGATAGTTGTTCTATGATGCACCCCATACTTCTTAAAGACCTTATCAAATTGAGCATTACAAAAATGTGTACCCCTATTAGTAATAATAGCTCTAGGTGTTCCAAATCGAGAAAAGAGCTTATTAAGAAATCGAACTACCACTCTAGCATCATTAGTAGGTAAAGCTTGAGCTTCTACCCATTTTGACATATAATCAGCTGCTTCTAGAATGTATTTATTACCAAAAGAGCTAAAGAATGTGCCCATGAAATCAATGCCCCAGACGTCAAAAATTTCACATGAGAGCATATAAGTTTGAGACATTTCATCACGTTTAGAGATATTACATGTTCTTTGGCATCTATCACAAGAAGCAATATACCTGTTAGCGTCCTTGAACAGTGTGGGCCAATAAAAACCTGATTTAAGCGTTTTATGTGCTGTCCTAATTCCACTGTAATGTCCTCTTGTCGGTCCTGAGTGGCAGTGTTCCAAGATATTATTCGCTTCTGATTTTGTAACACACCTTCAAATTACTTGATCTACACATACACGAAAAAGAAAAGAGTCCTCCCAAAAATAATTTTTCACATCGGCAAAGAATCGCTTCTTTGGATGATGTGTCAACCATTCTGGTAGGATGTTAGTGGCCAGGTAATTCACAATATCCGCAAACCAAGGAACTTTAGAATCAGTTATAACCATGAATTGTTCTTCAAGAAACGAGTCATTTATCTCGTTCTCATTAAGCTCCTTAATATGGGGATTCTCTAGTTGTGAAAGGTTATCTGCTGCAAGATTTTTAGCTCCCTTCTTATCTTGGATTCCCAAATTGAACTCCTGCAACAATAAAATCCACCTTATAAATCGAGGTTTTACATCCAATTTAGTTAGAAGATAGCGAAGAGCAGATTGGTCAATGTAAACAACAACTTTAGACAATATTAAATATGGTCTAAATTTATCGAATGCAAAAACCACAGCTGGCAATTCTTTTTCTGTAGTAGTGTAATTTTCTTGTACATCTGTCAAAGTCTTGCTAGCATCATAGATTGGCTAGAAATGCTTATCTCTTCACTGTCCAAGAACTACATCAACTGCAAAATCACTCGCATCACACATCAATTTAAAGGGTAAATTCCAATCACGTGCAACCACAATCGAGGCATTAATTAATTTGTAACACCTCTTACCCATATTCATCACCAAAACAAGGTAAGAAGTATTATCAAACGATCTGAAATTTTTTTTTTACAAAAATTTTGGCATAATTCCTTTTCATAAATATTCAATCCCTCCTGCAAATTTTCGAAACACAATTTCAAACAACTTCAATATTTCAACCAAATACAGTTATATGTTCAGACACAATTTATCCATCCACAACATTCTAAATACTTTGTTAGTAGTTTTAAGCAAAAAAATTTTATAAATTAATATACAAAAACATTTTAAACCAAACAATATTTTATATATATATTTATACCACATTACATTAAGTCATCTATACATGTCATATTTCAAAAGTATTGGTTGCAAAATACCCAAAAGATGAAGATGATAGTGTGGATGATGTTCTAACTTCGTCCAATTTCTGAGCTGATTGATGTCCTTATAAAATAAGGGAAAATAAAGAAGAGTAAGCATATAGCTTAGTAAGTATGTATGTAATTGATAAATAAATTTCTAGCATGATACCATAGATAATAAAATTTTTATCACACATAAATCTATTATTTATTCATTTTCCAGCAAACTATTTTTCTGCATCACAGTCACTAAATTATTTCTATCTAGAGCTACGGAACTCTAAATTAAGATCTTTAAATTTTCCCTGAAACTAGACTCATATACCATATTACCAGAAAATTTTTAGAATTTTTGGTTGAGCCAATTAGTATAGTTTATTCTCTAAAAGTTACCCTATTTCACTACTTGACATTTTTTACCTCTCTTCTCTAAAAGTCAGTTATCCCTTAGTACAGAATTCAAATGATGTTCCCACTTATTTCTTTTGAAAATAGACTCAATAATAAATTTAATAATGTAAATTAAAAAACATAATTATTTTTTTACAAGTTTTAGTGATTTTCCAAAGTCAGAACAGAGGATTTCAAAATCATTCAGACTTTGTCTCATTAAAATTCCAATATCTTAGAATATATAACTCCTTTGGCCATTCTTTCTCTTTTATGTAAAAGTAAACTCATTAATCTTTAATTCCATGTCTTACTCAACCAGTAACTCAATTCTTATCATTTTTGGTGATTTTTCAAACTAACATCATTGTCACTGTCCAAATCTATTCTATTCCAACATCTCTCATTCACATAGCACTATAACCATTTATTTTATAACACAATACAAGACTTCATCACTTCAGTCACTCTTTTGCAACTTATCACATTTCAATCACATACCCATATATCGTTGAACATGTCGGTATAACAACAAATATTTGAGGGTTTTCACATAGTACCACTCATGTTACTATTATCATTCGATACACGTAGTAGCCTTCACATAGTACTACACACGTGACTAAAGCTTTTCGGTACACATAGTAGCCTTCACTTAGTACTACACATGTGACCATTATTTATCGATACACGTAGTAGCCTTCACATAATACTACACATGTGATCATCGATACTTTATTCAAATTTTTACCATTCCGACAGTTCCACAAAGATTCTTACTTCCCAATAATTTACAATTTCTCCATAACACATCATAATATCAATCTTTCCACTCAACTCCATAAACAATTTAATAATTCGATTTGAATCACTTCAACCATTACTTGCAGTCGGTATATCCATAAACCAAGCTGATTTTAAACAAATCAACTATCAATTTCAAATTTCTAACTTTTATATAACTATTTCATATTCAGCCCTTTCACATATATTGTCACGAAATATAGCAAAAATAATTATAACAATGTATTAATTACATACAACTTACCTCAATACAAAATATAGAGATTTTGCAATTTAATCCCCAATCTTCTTTTTTCCTCGAATAAGGTTGACTTCTCATCTTTCTTGATCTATAACAGCAAATTGAGATTGTTTAACATTTACAATTATTGAAACAAGCTTCGACTCAATTTTTGACAAAATTATGTTTTTGTCCCTAAACTTTTGCATAATTACATTTTGCCCCAAAGTTCAGAAATTAAATTTTATTCTTTATTCTTATGTTTTGTCACATGCTGAACACTTTTCTCTCGTATAGCAACATCCAATTCTCACTCTAACTATTACTTATGAGCTTTAGGTGTTTTTACTGATTATGTTATTTTAATCGGTTTCACTTAAAATCGACTAGCAAAAATTGTTTAACATAATTTCTAACTTCATATTCTTCCATAAAACATCAAAATACACAAATTTCACACATGGTTAATTTTTCAAATTTCAACCCTAGCTCGAATTAACAGTAAAATAGATAAACCGAGCTACGAGAATCTAAAAAATACAAAGAACATTAAAAACAGGGCTAGGATGCACTTACTATGAGCTTGAAAAAGCAAAGAAACCCTAGCTATGGTGTCTTCTAAAATTCGGTAGCAACTATGGAGAAGATGGGCATATTTTGCCATCTTTTTCCCATTTAATTCTATTTATTTAGCAAATGACTAAAATGCCCTTTCTTAAGAAAAATCCTATTTCACTTATTTCATGCCAATTTTTGTCCATCATTAACTAATGGTCTAATTACCGTATAAAGACCCCTACTTTATGATTCCATAACAATTAAATACCTTTAACATATAAAACTCAACTTTTACACTTTTTACAATTTAGTCCTTTTGACTAAATTGAGTGCTCAAACTTCAAAATTTTCGAACGAAATTTTTACAAAAATATATACCATAAAAAATATAATAATATTTTTCCTATTCAGATTTTTAGTCCCAAAACCACTGTTCTGACTAAGCCCTAAATCGAGATGTTACAACTCTCCCCCCTTTAGAGATTTTCGTCCTCGAAAATCTTACCAGCAAAGAGATTTGGGTACTATTTCCTCATGGCTTCTTCTGTTTCCCAAGTGGCCTCTTCAACTCCGTGTTTTTTCCATAACACTTTCACTAATGGTATACTTTTATTTCTCAACTGTTTAACTTTTCGAGCCAAGATTTTTATACGTTCCTCATCATAAGTCATATTCGATCGAATTTCAACTTCTGTTGGAGAAATTACATGTGTAGGATCAGAACGATAGCGTCGTAACATCGACACATGAAATACATTATGTATCTTCCCCAACTCTATTTGTAAGGCTAACCGATAGGCTATAGGTCCAATCCTTTCAGTGACTTCATACGGCCCAATAAAATGCAGACTCAATTTACTCTTTCGACCAAATCTCAAAATCTTCTTCCACTAAGATACTTTCAAAAATACTTTATCGCCCACTTGAAACTCGATTTCTTTTCTCTTTAAATCCGCATATGACTTTTGTCTGTCTGAAGCAGCTTTCAAACAATCACGGATTACTTTTACTTTTTCTTCAGTTTCTTTCACCAAGTCAACCTCGTGAATTGTTTCTCACTAAGCTCAGTCCAATACAAAGGTTTTCTACACTTACGTCCATATAAAGCTTCATACGGTGCCATTCGTATACTCGACTGATAACTATTGTTGTAAGCAAATTCAACCAATGGTAGATATTTCTCCCAACTGCCTTCAAATTCTAAGACACAACATCGGAGCATGTCTTCAAGAACTTGAATTACTCTTTCAGATTGTCCGTCAGTTTGCAGATGAAATGCAGTACTAAAGTTCAATTTTGTACCCAAGGCTTCTTGTAACTTTTTCCAAAACCTCGAAGTGAACCTCGGATCTCTATCGGAAATAATGGACTTAAGCAACTCGTGCAACCTCACAATTTTAGCAACAAATAACTCCGCCAACTTGTCAAGTGAGTAATCAATACATACTGGTATAAAATGGTCTGATTTTGTCAATCTATCAACGATTACCCAAATAGCATCTTTCTTTTTAGGAGTCAGAGGCAAACCCATCACAAAATCCATCATGATTCTGTCCCATTTCCACTCAGGAATTAGTACTGGTTGAAGTAAACCCGAAGGTACTTGATGCTCAGCTTTCACTTGTTGGCAAACTAAAAAATTTGATACAAATTCCGAAATATCATTTTTCATGCCTGACCACCAATAACATTTCTTCAAATCATTATACATTTTCGTACTACCTGGATGAACTGATAAATCACCACTGTGTGCCTCATGGAAAATTATCCGGATCAACTCATCATTTCTCTGTACACATATCCTATCCCGAAACATCAGACAATCATCTGATCTAATTAGAAAATCTGAGGCCCCACCTGATTCACACTGAAATCTCTTGGCTTGTAATTCACCATCATTCTTTCGAGCTTCACAAATTTGCTGCAAAAATAACGGTCTAGCTTTCAACTCAGCCAAAATTGAACCATCCTCAGACATAGCTAAACTCGCATTCATAGTTCTCAAAGCCAACAAAGATTTTCTACTCAAAGCATTAGCAACTACATTCGCTTTTCCAGGATGATAATCAATCACTAGGTCATAGTCTTTTATCAATTTGAGCCATCTTCGTTGTCGCAAATTCAAATCCTTTTGATTCATCAAATACTTCAAACTTTTATGATCAGTAAAGATTCGGCATTTCTCACCATACAAATAATGACGCCAAATTTTCAAAGAAAAGACGATAGCAGTTAATTCCAAGTCGTGCGTAGGATAATTCTTCTCGTGTGGTTTCAGCTATCTCGAAGCATAAGCTATTACTCTGCCCTCTTGCATTGTTACACACCCAAGACCATTCAACGATGCATCACTGTAAATTATAAACTCTTTCACTATTTCAGGTTGCACCAACACCGGCGCCTTAGTTAATAATGCCTTCAATTTCTCAAAAATTTGTTGACATTTATCAGTCCATTCGAACTTGACATTCTTCTGCAATAATTTAGTCACAGGAGAAGCAATCATGGAAAATCCTTTAACAAAACGTCTATAATATCCAGCCAGACCCAGAAAACTTCTAACCTCAAATACATTCTTTGGCTATTCCCAATTAACAATTGCCGAAATTTTACTCGGATCAACCCGAATACCATCACTTGAAACTATGTGTCCCAAGAATCCGACTTCATGAAGCCAAAACTCACTTTTACTAAATTTAGCAAACAATTTCTTCTCTCTCAAAATCTGCAACATCGTTCTCAAATGTTCGGCGTGCTCGAATTCATCCCAGGAATAGATCAAAATATCATCTATAAACACCACCACGAACTTATCCAAATACGGTCAAAAAATTCGGTTCATTAAATCCATAAAAATAGCTGGAGCATTAGTTAAACCGAAAGGCATCACAAGAAATTCATAATGTCCATACCTCTTTCTGAAAGCAGTTTTTGGCACATCTGACTCTTTAAATCTCAGTTGATAGTAGCCAGATCTCAGATCGATCTTTGAAAAGACTGTTGCCCCTTTTAATTGGTCAAACAAATCATCAATTCTCAGCAACAGGTACTTGTTCTATATAGTCACTTTGTTGAGTTGACAATAATCAATACAAAATCACATAGAACCGTCTTTCTTTTTCACAAATAATATAGGAGCACCCCAGCGAGAAAAACTCGGTCTCACAAATCCCTTATTTGTCAACTCTTGCAACTGAGATTTTAATTCTTTTAATTCAATTGGAGCCATTCTATACGGAGCAATGGAAATCGGTACAGTCCCAGGTAACAGATCAATAGTAAATTCAACTTCTCTAATTGGAAGTAACCCAGGCAATTCCTCTGGAAATACATTTGGAAACTTACAAACTACCGATACTGATTCAAGCTTCGACTCCGATATCTTAGTATTTATCATATAAGCAAGATAAGCTTCACACCCTTTTCTCATGTATTTTTGAGCCGACATATGTGAAATCACCGTAGGAAATTAACTTGATTCATCTATTTTAACCCGAATAATTTTACCATTTTCACACTTCAATTCAAGGATTTTCTTTCTACAATTTACCTTGGCATCATGCAACATCAACCAATCCATCCCCAGAATAACTTCAAACTCATCAAATGGTAACAACATCAGATTAGCCGGGAAACAATGACCTTGAATCCTCAAAGGACAATTCTTACTAACCTTATCGACTAACACATATTTGCCTAAAGGATTTTACACTTTAACCACAAATTCAGTATTTTCAACAGGCAAATTCTTATTAGATACTAAATTCAAACAAACATAAGAATGAGTAGACCCAAGATCAATCAATGCAATAACTTCAGTATCATAGAGAGAGAATGTACCAGTAATCACATCAGAAGATGAGGCTTTCTCACGAGTACGTATAACATAGGCTCTAGCAGGTGTTCGAGGTTCTGGTCTTATAGCTGTACCTTTCATTACACTTTTACCACTATCCCTACTTCCGGTGTTTCTCAGTGGTCTACCTCTGCTGACAGTATCACTCGATCTAACATTCTGAAATTTTTCTTCTTCAATTTTCTCAGGGCAATCTTTAATATAGTGTTGTCGAGAACCACACTTGAAACAAGCTAAGCTAATTAACCAGCATTCACCAGGATGTTGCCTACCACAATGTTGACACTCTAGTTTACTCGGCTTCACACTACCCACACTTGCTACTGAAGTAGCTTGAGCTTCGGGACTCGAATATAATTTTCCCCGGTCTCGACGTGGATATCCAGTTGAAGTAGTCACTCGAGGATTCATCTCTTTAGACTTCTTTGACTGAGTTTGAAATGGTTTACTCATGGGCCGCTTTCTTGTATTTTGAGCCTCCATCACAGCTTTTCTCTTTTCTTTATTCAATTCTTTAGCCTTACAAGCTCGATCAACCAATACCACAAATTCCTTCAGTTCCAACATTCCAACAAATATTCTAATGTCTTCATTTAAACTATCTTCAAACATTTTATACATAACAGCTTCTGTGGGTACACATTCTTGGGCATATTTACTCAGTCTAATAAACTCTCTTTCATACTCTGCCACAGACATTCAGCCCTGCTTCGACTTTTGAAATTCCTTGCATTTTTTATCGATGAACCGTTGGCTTATGTATTTTTTACTGAATTCGTCCTGGAAGAAGTCCCATGTAACCCTTTCTTTCGGAACCACGGATAACAGTGTTTTCCACCAACGATATGTTGAGTCTTTTAATAAAGATATTGTACACTTTAAACATTCTTCGGAAGTACAAGATAATTCATCAAATACCCGAATGGAATTTTCGAGCCAAAACTCTGCCTTCTCTGAATCATCATCTATATTAGTCCTGAAATCTTCAACCCCATGCTTTCGGATTCTGTCAACGGGAGGTTTACTTGATCTCACCAAGTCACCATTTTGTGGAGCTACGGGAACCGGTTGAGGAATAGGAGGGGTGGAGGAGGTTGAACATTCGGATTTACACGAATAAATTTTGTATACCAATTATTCATCATATGAAGGAAGCCTTCCCGAGCCTCATCCTGACTATGCGTCTCATGTCTAGTTTCTTCAATCGCGGTCCCTTGCGCGGGAGCCGGCGCGTTACTCTCAACATCATCTGCTACATTTGGGTCAGGATCCATTTACTATATAAAACAAAATTCTAAATTGTCAGAAATCTTCACACTATCACAATATATTTATGGCATGTATAGATAGACTTTCACACACATTATACTAATCCGAGAACTGGCTGAACCGTAGCTCTGATACCACTAAGATGTAACACCTCTTACCCATATTCATCACCGAAATAAGGTAAGAAGTATTATCAAATGATCTGGAATTTTTATTTCACAAAAATTTTGATATAATTCCTTTTCATAAACATTCAATCCCTCCTGCAAGTTTTTGAAACACAATTTCAAACAACTTCAATATTTCAACCGAATACAGTTATATGTTCAGACACAATTTATCAATCCACAACATTCTAAATACTTTCTTAGTAGTTTTAAGAAAACAATTTATCAATTAATATACACCAACATTTTAAACCAAACAATATTATATATATTTATACCACATTACATTAAGACATCTATACATGCCATATTTCAAAAGTATTGGTTGCAAAATACCCAAAAGATGATGATGATAGTGTGGATGATGTTCTGACTGCATCCAATTTCTGAGCTGATTGATGTCACTATAAAATAAGGGAAAATAAATAGGAGTAAGCATAAAGCTTAGTAAGTATGTATGTAATTGATAAATAAATTTCTAGCATGATACCATAGATAATATAATTTTTATCACATAAATCTATTATTTATTCAATTTCAAGCAAACTATTTTTCTGTGTCACAGTCACTAAATTATTTCTATCCGGAGCTAAAAAACTCCAAATTAAGATCCTTAAATTTTCCCTGAAACTAGACTCATATACCTTCTTACCATAAAATTTTTAGAATTTTTGGTTTAGCCAATTAGTACAGTTTATTCTCTAAATGTTCCCCTATTTCACTGCTTGACATTTCTGACCTCTCTTCACTAAAAGTCAGTTATCTCTTAGTACAGAATTCAAATGATGTTCCCACTTATTTCTTTTAAAAATAGACTCAATAATAAATTTAAGAATGTAAATTATGAAACATAATAATTTTTGTACAAGTTTTAGTGATTTTCCAAACTCAGAATAGAGGATTTCAAAATCATTCTGACCTTGTCTCACTAAAATTCCAATATCTCAGAATATATAACTTCTTTGGTCATTCTTTCTCTTTTATGTAAAATTAGACTCATTAAGATTTAATTCCATGTCTTATTCAACCAGTAACTCAATTCTTATAATTTTTGGTGATTTTTCAAACTAACAACATTGTCACTATCCAAATCTATTCTATTCCAACATCTCTCATTCACATAGCACTATAACCATTTATTTTATAACACAATACAAGACTTCATCACTTCAGTGACTCTTTCGCAACTTATCACATTTCAATCACATACCCATATCTCGTTGAACATGTCGGTATAACAATAAATATTTGGGGGTTTTCACATAGTACCACCCATGTTACTATTATCATTCGATACACGTAGTAGCCTTTACATAGTACTACACACGTGATCAAGTTTTACAGTCCACGTAGTAGCCTTCACATAGTACTACACACGTGACCAAAGCTTTTCGGTATACATAGTAGCCTTCACTTAGTACTACACATGTGAACATTATTTATCGATACACGTAGTACCCTTCACATAGTACTACACACATGATCATCGATACTTTATTCAAATCTTTACCACTCCGACAGTTTCACAAAGATTCTTACTTCCCAATAATTTACAATTTCTCCATGAAACATCATAATATCAATCTTTCCACTCAACTCCATAACCAATTTAATAATTCGATTTGAATCACTTCAACCATTACTTGCAGTTGGTATATCCATAAACCAAGCTGATTTTAAACAAATCAACTATCAATTTCAAATTTCTAACTTTTATATAACTATTTCATATTCAACCCTTTCACATATATTGTCACAAAATATAACAAAAATAATTATAACAATGTATTAATTACACACAACTGACCTCAATACAAAATGTAGAGATTTTGCAATTTAATCCCCAATCTTCTCTTTTCCTCGATTAGGGTTGAATTCTCGTCTTTCTTGATCTATAACAGAAAATTGAGCTTGTTTAACATTCACATTTATTAAAACAAGCTTTGACTCAAATTTTGATAAAATTACGATTTTGTCCCTAAAATTTTGCATAATTACATTTTTGCCCCAAAGTTCGAAAATTAAATTTTATTCTTTATTCTTATGTTTTCTCACTCTAACTATTACTTATAAGCTTTAGGTATTTTTACCGATTATGTTATTTTAATCAGTTTCACTTAAAATCAACTAGCAAAAATTGTTTAACATAATTTCTAACTTCACATTCTTCCATAAAACATCAAAATACACAAATTTCACACATGGGTAATTTTTCAAATTTCAACCCTAGATCGAATTAATAGTAAAACTAGATAAACTGAGCTACCGAAATCTAAAAATGTAAAGAATATTAAAAACGGGGCTAGGATGCACTTACTATGAGCTTGAAAAAGCAAAGAAACCCTAGCTATGGTGTCTTCTAAAATTCGGCAGCAACTATGGAGAAGATGGGCATATTTTTCCATCTTTTTCCCATTTAATTCTATTTGTTTACCAAATGACTAAAATGCCCTTTCTTAAAAAAAATCCTATTTCACTTATTTCATGCCCATTTTTGTCCATCGTTAACTAATGGTCTAATTACCACATAAGGACCCCTAATTTATGATTCCATAACAATTAAATACCTTTAACATATAAAACTCAACTTTTTCACTTTTTACAATTTAGTCCTTTTGACTAAATTGAGTGCTCAAACGTCAAAATTTTCGAACGAAATTTTTACGAAAACTTTCCATGAAATCATAGAACATAAAAAATATAATAATAATAATAATAATATTTTTCCTAGTCGGATTTGTGGTCCCCAAAACCACTGTTCCGACTAAGCCCTAAATCGAGTTGTTACATAATTTTTCCTTAAGAGTATTAAATGCTTCTAAGCATTCCTAATTAAAATTGAACGTCACATCTTTTTCTAGCAAATTAGTTAAAGGCTTAGTAATTTAGAGAAATCTTTGATAAACCTTCTATAAAATCCAGCATGTCCTAAAAAGCTTCGAATAGTCTTAACTGAACTAGGGGGAGGTAGTTTTTTGATAGTTTCAATTTTCACTCTATCAACCTCAGTCCCTTTACTAGAAATTTTATGGCCCAACACAATACCTTCTCGAACCATGAAGTGACATTTTTCTCAATTAAGCACAAGGTTCCTTTCCTCACATCTCATTAAAACTCTTTTTAAAATTTTAAGAAAGAGGTGGAAAGAATTACCGAATACTGAGAAGCCGTCCATAAATACCTCCATAATGTCTTCTACAAGTTCATCAAAGATTGCTAGCATGCAACACTGGAAAGTAACAGGAGCATTACACAATCCAAAAGGCATTCTTTGATAAGTAAATGTACCATATGGACATGTAAATGTCATTTTTTCTTGGTCCTCGAGAGTTATCGGGATTTGGAAGTAGCCAAAAAGTCCATCTAGGAAGTAATAATGCATATGACCAGATAATCTCTCCAACATTTTATCTATGAATGGTAGAGGAAAATGATTTTTCCTTGTGGCGTCATTCAACTTCCTATAGTCAATAAAAACTCTCCATCCCGTGGCTGTTCTCATTGGAATCAACTCATTTTTCTCGTTCGCTACAACAGTCATGCCTCCTTTCTTAGGAACAACCTGCACAGGACTTACCCAAGTACTATTAGAAATAGGGTAAATAACTCCAACATCTAGAAATTTAATTACCTCAGCTTTAACAACTTCCTTCATGTTAGGATTTAACCTTCTTTGAGCTTGCACACATGGTTTATACTCATCTTCCATTAAAATTTTATGGATGCAAAAAGAAGGACTGATCCCTCTGATGTCAGAAATCTTCTAAGCTTTGGCTCTTTTATGTTCCTTTAATACTTGCAATAACTAATCTTTCTGATTTGTCTCCAAGAAATGCATACTCTAAGTGATTTCGTAATTGCTTCAGTTCCAATTTGGGAGGTTCTTCAATGGAGGGTTTTAATTTTAATTTATCATTTACCTTAATGCCCTCATAATTTTTCTGTCTCAGTGAAGACTCATTAGAATCTAAATCAATTTTTGTCTTACTTATCATAGCAGTATCGTCATTTACCTCCTCTCCTTGAACAAGACACAATTCCAACGTGTCCTGATGAATAATTTCCTATAATTAATCTTGAATAACATGGTCAATAGAGTGAATAAAATACCAGGAATCATCTTATTCTCTAGAGAATCACATGGCATCATAGATTTTAAAAGTAATCTCTTCATCACCTACACTAAGCACAAGTTTACCATCACTTACATCAATGACAGCCTTAGCAATGGCTAAAAAAGGGTAACCTAAAATTAAAGGTACCCCATTACCCTCATCCTTGTCAAGCACAAAAAAATCAACAGGGAATATGAATTTATCTACCTTTACAAGTACATCTTCAATAATACCCCTAGGATATTTAACAAATCAATTGACTAATTGAATACTCATCCTAGTGGGTTTAGGTTCCCCGATACCAAGTTGCTTGAACATTTTATAAGGCATCAAATTAATACTAGGACCCAAATCAGCTAATGCTTTCTCAATATTTAAACTACCAATAAAATAGGGATTAGTAAAACTTCCTAGATCTTTCTCCAACTTGGCCAAATACGGGATCAATGGTTTATATTCTTTAACCACTGGTGTTTGGATGTCTTCGGGTTTTACCCCCTCATCATTTGTCTTATTGATTTCCTGTTGTAGATTTTTTTTGGGTTCAGCCAACACTTTCCCGTTCCTCAATGTAACTACTTTCACGTGCTCTTTTGGGTTAGGTTCGGTGTTACTGGGTGAACTACCTTATTGCTTTTTTGAAACCAATTTAGCAAGCAGTTCAACCTGATTTTTGAGCCTAAGAATTGATGCTTGCTGATTTTTCAAAGTTTTCTTGGTGTTTTGAAAATGAGCCTCCGACACCGAAATAAATTTTGCTAACATCTCTTCAAGGTTTGGCTTCTTCTCTGGCTAATAAGGTTGTTGTAAGCCTGAAAGGGGTTGTGATATTTGGTTTCCTTGATCACCGTATGCGAAGTTTGGGTGGTTTCTCCAACCTGCATTATAGTTTTTACTATAAGGGTTATTTTGAGTTCTAGAATTATTACCCATATAATTGATATGCTCATTCTTCGTGCTAGGACCGAAGGATAAATATTCTGGATTATTTATTCCACCTCCATTTGCATCACATTGCGTCACCTGATTTACTTGCGTAGAAAGATATAAATCACCAAATTTTTTATTTAGTATTTCTACCTAATTTGATAATATGGTGATCGCATCTAAATTAAAAACACCGGCTGTTTTCATCGGCTTCATAAATTCATAAGCTACTTCAGGTGTTTTATTGTTTAGAGTTCCACTAGCTACTGCGTCGATTAGTTGTCTAGTTGAGGGATTCAAACCACTATAAAAGGTTTGAACTTGTAGCCATAAAGGTAACTCATGGTGATGACACCTTCTCAATAAATCCTTATACCTCTCCCGTGCATCATATAATGTCTCTAAATTGACCTGCACAAAGGAAGAGATGTCGTTCCTCACTTTGGCTATCTTAGCCAGAGAAAAGTACTTCAGTAGGAATTTCTCGGTCATTTGATCTCATGTAGTGATGAAACCTCGTGGTATAGAGTACAACCACTGCTTAGTTTTATTCCTCAATGAGAAATGGAATAATCGTAGGTGAATGACATTGTGAGTGATGCCAACAATTTTGAAAGTATTGCAAATTTCCAAAAAGCTGGCCAAATGAGTATATGGGTCTTCGTCTTGCAAACCATCGAACTAAACAAACTGTTGAATCATCTGAATAATGTTTGGTGTTAGTTTGAAATTATTTGCAGTAATAATAGGTCTCACAATACTCGGTTCAACCCTAGCTAGAGTGGGCTTGGCATAATCGTACATAGTGTGAGGAACAAGGGCAGGATCTACAGGATTCGCTGCCACTATAGGAGATAGTTGATTATTCTTATTATCACCCATCTCTTTAGTAATAAAAGAAAAATTAGAATGTAAAAATTAAACTAAAAACAAAAATAAATTGAAATAAAAATAAATGGCTAAATTAATAAAAATTGAGTGTTCCTAATATTTTAGTCCCTAGCAACGACTCCAAAAACTTAACGGTCACGAAACTAACTTTAATTAAGACAAAGGCAAGTGCACCTATCGAACAATAGTATAGTTATGGTGAGTAAGGAATATCATATCCACGAGGACTAAAAGTACTAGTAATTACCATTTTTTTTATTTAGCCAATAAATTGGAGTAATTGTTTTTTAATCTAAAATTACTAAACTAATTTATCTAAGAATGCAACAGAGAATGAAATGGGAAAAATAATCGAAGACAACCAATGAGAAAGACAATACCCAGAAAAGAATCCACCTAGACTTCACCTATTATTTTGAATCTGAATAAAACAACTTATTCACTTATGCCTTAATCCGTAGAAATCCCTAAATTATGTTAATACCTCTTTCGAGAGTAAAAATAACTAATTCTAGGTTGCTTAATTGAAATCACTTTCTAATTAAAACCCCTATCGTCACATTAAATCGATCTATGGATTCCCTATTAGATTTGACTCTAATCTGATAGATTTATGTCTTCTAGGATTACATGCAACTCCACTCAATTATGGTAGATCTACTCTTAAATAGGGACTTTTGCTCCACTGAAATAAGCACATTAAACATGAATTAATATCCCAAAAATATTAAAACACGAAATAAGCATACATAATGAAGAATAAGAATCAAGTATTTATCATGTAAATCAGAAATCAAATAAAAAGATTCATCATAGGTTTCATCTTTACTAGGTATCTAGGGAATTTAGTTCATAATCTAGAATGAAAACATCTCAAAGTTAGGATAACAACAAGACATGAAGAAACTCAATAAAACTTTGAAGGAAACTAAATGGAGATCTTCAATCTTGAAGGAGATCTACTTCTGAGTTGATTCCGATGGCGCTCTTCGAGTGATTTCTTCAATCTTATCTGTGTTCCCCCTTAGATTTTCTTCTAATTGATATTTATAGACTTTAGAATGCTCAGGAAGCCTAAAAATTGGGTTTTACTACGTGTTTGGGAAACAATGAGCGATATAGACACTGGCTGGCATATGGGCATGTGGCCAGCCCGTGTGGCTCACACAGACATGTGGCTAGCCCGTGTGGAAATGCCCAGGCCGTGTGGATCCTGAAAACTGTAACACCCCAAATTCAGTCTAAACGTTATGACTGAATCTGGTGATGTCACATTGTAACACCCCTTACCCGTATTCGACGCCGGAATAGCATACGAGACATTACCAGAACACATACACTTATAAACATGTTAAACCGAGTTATAAAATTTTATTCAAATTTAAACTCTTCAAATTTTTAAGATGCTTTTATAAATCTTCACGTTATAACTTCAAAATACTGTATTTGTAACAAATAGGGCTTCTGAGACCCAATACATACTCATGCAATTCAATACTTCATTTCCATTTCATTTAATTCACGATTCTCATTTTCACGATTCAATTCAATTTCCCAATTCAATATACATTTCAATACCACAATAATTCATTTAATTCAAATCATATCATTTGCAATTTCCATTTAATTCACGTACAATTCAATTTCATTAAGTTCAATACTAATACATATTTATCGTTTAACTTAACGTCCCCTTTTTGCATCATATGACACTTCAAGCATGAATCTAGTATTTCATTTCCTTTCCACTCCCGTTTCCTATGCATATCACACAATATATAAACATTACACTCAACCATAGTCGCAAGCTAGTCTTTTTGAAGACTAACCACGTGATAAACCATTTTAATAAAGATTACAAACTTTAAACCTTACCACCCTTTTATGATCACAAGCATATTTTCATCTAGACATTTACCATCTCAATGCATAATTTTATAAATTTAATGTAGCGTATTCCAGCCACAACTTGGCCAAAGCCTAAGCATACACACCAAACATGCTAGGCAAATAAACATAAAGTACAAGCATTATAAGCATGGATAAGCACCACATTTATTTATGTATCAAACTTATCAACATGAGTTAATTCATAAACCATTTCTGACATTGCTACATATCAAATCATATACCAAGTATACCACATACACATACTATGAAACTTTATTTTCTCACATAAACTTTAACTATAACTAATAATGCACAATTATAAATATTATTTCTTTTCAATCGTTTATCGATTATAATCAATCAAGCATACGGCCAATTATACACAAATCATTCATATGTTCTTCTAATTTTCCTCCTCCTCCTCTCCATTCCACATCCTTAATGTGTATAACACACTTAAAAACATTAACTACAATTTCACTATTAAATCACATGTATATTCAAAGCTAGAATTTTTGGTTTAGCCAAATAGTACAGTTTATTCTTTAAAGCTTCCCCTGTTTCCTTGCTCGATAGTTCTGACCTCTCTTAACTAAAAATTAATTATCTCATTGTACAAAATTTGGATATTGTTTCCGTTTGTTTCTCTTGAAAATAGATTCACTTAGGATTCTAAAAATATAAACTTTATCCCAAAATTATTTTTGTACAATTTTTGAAAATTTTTCAAATTCAGAACCGGGGATTCCAAACTCATTCTGACTCTGTCTAACTAAACTTCAAATATCTCAAAATATATAACTCTTTTTCTTGCTCTATTTCTTTTATGTGAAAATAGACTCATTCAGCTTCAATTTCATATATTATTCAGCCTCTAATTCAATCTCCACCATTTTTGGTGATTTTTCAAAGTCACACAACTGTTGCTGTCTAAATTGTTTTATTGCTAAATGTACTCTTTCATAATTTCACTTTTTCACTTTCAATCACAATTCAATTCAAAATTCACTTTTTCATTTCTAAGTCAATATTCAATTCAATTCCGCACCTATATTCATTATTCAATTACACTTAGTCAATTTCCCGATGAACACTTCGGAATAATAGCAGATACTCGGTGGATTCAGCACATAGCAATCACCTTATTAATCAATGATATCCGGTGCAATCAGCACATAGCAACCACCTTACTAATAATGATGTTTGGTTCACATAGTAGCCTGTACATAGTACTACACATGTGACCATTACCATCCGATACACGTAGTACCCTACACATAGTACTACACACGTGATCGAAACTATCCAGTATGCATAGTAGCCTGCACATAGTACTACACATGCGACCTATCATTTCGGTACACGTAGTAGCCTACACATAGTACTACACACGTGACCATCACTTTCACTTTTACATAGTGGCCTACACACAATCCGTGCCACACGTGATCATTTATGTCACTTCATTCATATTCCTTTTTATTCCAAAGGTTCATTCGGGAATTTTTCACTTTTTCTCACTTTTCTTTTTATCGATCAATTTCAATTTCTTGTCTTTCTTGATTTATAACAATACGTTTAACTTATATAACCTTCACACTATTCATTCCAGTCCAAAAATCATACTTTGGAAAAATTAAGTTTTTGCCCCTAAAGTTTCACAAAATTACGATTTTACCGTAGGCTCGTAAAATATTTTTTATTCAATTTCCTTGCATTTTAGGCCTAGCTGAACCATTTTCATAACTATAGCAGTCCAAAATACTTACTTATTCACACACTTGTGAAATATTTTATAACTTTTACAGATTAATCCTTTTAGGCGTTTTCATCATAAATTACTTAGTACAAATCGTTTATCACGCTCCAAACATTCATATTCTTCCATAAAACATCAAAATACATGCATATCATTCATGGGTAAATTTTTAAACACAAACCCTAGTTCAAAACAATGGTAAAAATAGGTAAATCTTGTTACGAGGATTTCAAAAACATATAAATCATTAAAAACTGGGATAGAACGGACTTACAATCGAGTTTGGAAGCTTGAAAAACCCTAGACATGGTTTCTCCATGCAATTTTTGGCCTAGGGGTTGAAGATGGACAAAACTTGGCTTTTAATTTTTTTAAATTCATTTTAATAACTAAATGACCAAAATGCCCTTAAAGAAAAACTTTGAAAACATGCCTAACCATACCCATTTTTGTCCACCAACTTAACCAATGGTCTAATTACCATATAAAGACCTCAAATTTGAAATCTCATAACAATTGGGCACCTCTAACATATAGAACTCAACTTTTGCACTTTTTACAATTTAGTCCTTTTGACTAATTGAGTGCCCAAACGTCAAAATTTTTGAACGAAATTTTCACGAAATCATTTTGTGAAATCGTAGACCATAAAAATATAATTAAACTAAATTTTTTTCTCGTCAAATTTGTGGTCCCGAAACCACTATTCTGACTAGCCCTAAATTCGGGATGTTACAACAGCTCTATTCATCCGATTTTGGCTCATTTTTCGCTCTTTTCACTCTCAAATACTTTCCTAAGTATAAAAACATTAATTTAAAGGATTAGAAGCATCAAATTTACTAATTTACATCATTAATCATCCAAAAATGCATTAAAAATAGGATTAAAACATGTTACTTTTACAGCTTATCAAGTGAAGAGGCCTCATTCTCCTATACTCATTCTCTAATTTTTTGTATTCATCTTATTTCTTCCATCTTCTTCTCTGGTTTGTTCTATAAGAGATAAAAGTTAAGAAGTGATTTGCATAGAAGGAGAAAACAATATATCAACTTAAGTGATTGAAGTTTAGTAAACTGGTAATATTTCTAAAGTTTTCTGTATCTTTTGATTGAAGAAAAGGGAACAAAAATTTAAGATTTTAGTTTAATTCATCGAGCTTGTACTGAGATGTTTAGGGTTGTAGCTAACCTTTAAAATCTCTTTCTACATGTAAATGAATTATAGTTTTCTTACATATGAATGACTTCATTTTGATCTTGATATGATTATTATGTTTGGCTAACCGAGAAGAAGGAAGCTCAGGTGATAAGAAAAAGCTAAGCAGGTGTAATCGGTACCAGCTTTTAGGTATTTTGCTAGTGAGTTCTTGAACTCAATTTCTCATTAGTTATTTTATTTATTTTAGTATTTTGTTGTTCGGGTATGTTTGACTCTGCGATTTACTGATGATGGAGAATTATTCTATGGTGGGATGTTTGTTGTATTGTTGATGCATGTTTAGTGCTGAGATGCAAATGCATGTTTGGCTGTAAGTATAAGTTGGATGTTTTGATGAGTTGTTGCTAGTAAAGCCATATTGAATATGATATTGTTGAATGGTCAGTTAAGTGATACGTATGGTATGATTTTCCTTAAGTTATTAAACAAAATTGTTAGTTGAATACTTGTTATATGTCAATTGTGTAAATAAATGATATGCAGAGTATGGAATGAGGTAAGGCAGATGAAAGATGAAGAAATGTCATCTTGTGCACTTTGTACCACATGTTATCTAGCTTTCCTCATTATAATGTTTCCTGCATATTATCTGGTTAGTTAAATGATATGCATGATATTTGGTTTTGTGGAGGTTCGATTGGATTGTACGAAGATATATGCGCACATGTATATGAAAACCCTACGTAGGTTCTTCTAAGTATGAGACTCTGCATAGTCTAAAGCTTAAAGCCTCTTTTATGTAAGCAAGCCCCATGGCCATGGGCACATGCAAGATAAGGCGGTCCTCTGGACTTATCTCATGATTTAAGTTACGATAGTCCACTGCCTTGTTCTCTAAGCATCATGACAAAGTTATACTTGGAAATTTCTCCATGCTAAAGTACGATGAGCAGTTCACGTATATGAATCTGCATATATATATAAATACTCGTTTATGAATCTGTATGTATGAGTCAGCTATATATGAGTTCGCATTCATGAATCTTCTATATGAATTCTTTATGTATGACAATCTATTGGATTTATCTTTATGAATTCAAGCTATGAAAGACTGTTGATCTGATGCTCATATTTCAAGTTAAGAGTTCAACAAGACTATCTTTCATAATAGTACGTATGGACTAATATCCAAGCAAGAGATCGTATGGGATTTCCTTTATGATCAAGTTACGAGAAGTTCGTAGAAATTATTTTTCTCAATCCAAAACTGCATAAATCATCTTTCATGTAGGTCTACGCCAATGACTATCGTTAAATCAAGAATCCACAGTAACTATCCACCAAACAAGAGTTTAGTTGTGACTATTATTTAAGATTGAGTTCACAAGTAAGAATCTGCATATATAAATCTGTGATTATGATTTCATATATAAATGTTCACAAGTATGGTCTGTAAGTATGTATTCGTCAAGCTCGAGTCTGCGTAGATAAAACTTTATGTGTAAATCTACATGTAAAATCTCGCCAAGTGTGAATCTCCATGCATGAGTTTTCTAGAATCAATCCACTGTACGTTAATTCATAATGATAATAATTTCTAAGGTAATTCGCATATGTTTTGATGCAAAAGAAGTAATAATCCATCTTGTATGAAATTAGTACAAATAGGTAAGCAAAATCATTCCGTACTGTAGCCTATAACACGAGTGATAGAAATGAAGGATTGTGTCAGTGCAGAAGTCTACAAATTTTCAAGTTGAGTCAATGCTAGGAAGGACAAAGTACGCCAAGACGATGTGTGAATTTTACTAGTGCAAGTGACGTCAAATAGGAGATCAGACCCATAAAGTTCTAATTTATAAATTTATAAATGGTGTGTTATATTAGTAACTCACCAAGTTCATTTGAACTTACTTAGTCTTTATTACGGTTTCCATGTATGATGGTTTATATAAGGAGCTGAAGAGGGATCAAGTCAGAATTCGTTCAAGCTTAGGTGAATTTGTGTTGTTATTTGTAACATGCATATAGTGGGGGCAACTTAGAGGCCGAACATTAGGGTTTGAATTTTTGTAATTACGTATGAACTTGATATATTATATTCTATGATGAATAATCTTTTAAATATAATAAAGACATTATTGTTAATCTTTTCATAAGTTCGCATGTTAATAACTTAAACTAGGAATTTGTAACTGTAGTGTTTTAGTTTGGCAGATCAACCAGTCAAATATGATAAGATTGCTGCAGATAATATTCGAATTAAGTATGATTATAAAATGTTTAGTTGGTTGTCTTATTCATGTTAGTCATACAATTTGGTTGTAAATTGTTCAAGTTAGTCATGTAAGTATAATGTGACATCTTGTAACCAAACCTGTCGATCGGGTCAAGTAAAGGGTGTTACACACATTTCCATGTTTGTAAGAAAGTAACTCCCAAGGAAAAGTTAAATTCTAAAGCAAGTAAATAAAATTTGACGTAGAAAACGTTGTAATCACTTTTCAACAAAATAAATTTCCATGAAAGTGACCATTTTCCATCATACCAAATGCTAACTAAGAGTAAAAGTAGAATGATTTGTATGTGAAATAAATGAAAAAAGGAATGAGTTTATATAAAGGGCTCTCGGGTAGTTTAGTAATTTTAAATTCGAATTTGGAATCCCGAAGTGGTGAAACCACCACTAGAAAAGGTTTAATCATTTTTTCCACTTTTACAACCCTTGTTAAATCCATCATTGGAAGTGGAAACAATGATCAACTTTTCAAAGAATTGACAAATATCTGCTACTAGTTGAACTTATCGTCTGATATGGCAAGTTCAATGTTCATTATTTTTTTATTTTTAAAATTTAAGTTAGAAGCCATGTGAAAAAGATTACAACATGTGGCTTCCAACCAATTTTTTCTTTTAAAAATAAATAGTGTGTGAGATGTGTCAAACGTATTATGAATTCTCCATTTGACATGGTGAGATCACTATTACCAAGATAAAAATTTTCCTTTTCAATTATTAAGGAAGATGGTGAGAATTGAAATAATTTCGTAGGTAATTACACAAATCCAATTACATTATGACTTTCCAAACACTCATACATGATTTAACTTTAAGAAGTTTTAATATATAAGTTTAAGTTATAAAATTTATACTGTAAGTGTTGATTCAGTTTACAGCAATGAAGAAGACAAGAAGGGCACTATAGTGGTGTTGAGGAGGTCAGTTCACCTTGAGAGGCAGAGAGTCGAAAGAGACAAAATGATAGGCAAAAATATGAGGAAAAGACTGAAGAGGATAAGTGTTCAAAGCTTGCTAAGGAAGCCAAAAGATCTCTTTCTCATCCTTAAGGAGAGTATTTATAAGAGAGCTCCTATTATTTGCTAGTGTGATGTGATAAGTTGTTGCAAAAGGGTTGCCATTAAAGAATGCGTGCAAGACGTGCATAGTAGGCCCTGTTCTATTGTAAGAGTAAAAGGTTGTTATGTTCAGGTAGGGCCTAATGGTCTTTAGAGGCATATTTACACCTGAGGAGTGTTTACACCTAAAAAGTAAGTCTTTGTAAGGATATTCTCCAAGTAAGTGGACTATCCTTCAGAGTGGGCGACTCAAGTTTTTGAAAAGAAAATGGATGGTCAAAATCTTTTACCAAGACCATGAGTCAAACAGAAAGTGGGGATCCATAAAAGCTAGTATAAATAATAAAATAGTTGTGATATTTTCACTACATAATTTAATGATAGTGCATTAAAACTAAGTTCACAAATATTTATATCAATAACGATAAAAGTAATAATATCATATTATTATGTTGGAGAAAAGATTGTATGAAACAAGGGCGCCATGTCATCCTCTATCCCTTTCTAATTATTTAATGATAATTCAACAATTTTTTCATGTCATTGATACATAATTTTGGTAATTTTTTAAACCAAAACTATGAATCCTAAACCCTAAACTTAACTTTTAAACCATAAACCTAAACTCAAAACACTAAACCTTAAGCATTAAAGTCAAACACTAAACCCTAAATCCTAAACCAAAATGCC
The DNA here is from genome assembly GCF_007990345.1 of Gossypium hirsutum. Classification (NCBI taxonomy): domain Eukaryota; kingdom Viridiplantae; phylum Streptophyta; class Magnoliopsida; order Malvales; family Malvaceae; genus Gossypium; species Gossypium hirsutum. The sequence continues at coordinate 10,038,859 of NC_053449.1, forward strand.
AAATTCAAGGTTTTGGGTTCAAAGTTTTGGGTTTTCGGTTTGGATTTAGGGTTCGAGGTTTGAGTTTGGGTTCGAATTCACAGTTCAAGGTTTGAGTTTGAGTTCACGATTCAAGGTTCAATGTTTAAGGTAAAAATTTTCCAAAAATATGTCTTACTGCCATGGAAAAAATTACTGAAATATTATTAAATTATTGAAAAAAATATTTATCGAGTTTAGGGTTTGAGGTTTAAGTTTGGATTTGAATTCACAGTACAAGTTTTGGGTTCAAGTTCACAATTTAAAATTCAAAGTAAATTTTTTTTCAAAATTCTTGATCAATGCCATGAAAAAATTACTGAAATATAATTAGATAATTAGAAAATAATATAAGAAGACGTGAATGTACTCTTTCATACAACCTTTTCTCTATTATGTTAATTGTAATAAGCCAATTTAGCCCAGGCTCGTAAAAAATAATAAACCCAAAATAATAAAACAAAGTCCAAAATTATATCATTTGGCCCGATCGGGATGGCCCATTACTTGAAAAGGTTGAAAGTCTATCTACAAGCTAGATGAATATGGAAACATAATCTTCAAGGATATGCAATCTTAGATATGATATGCAATCTTAGATATAATATGTAATCTTAGATATGATATGCAATCTTAGAAGATATGATTTTGTAATCTTAGAGATTTAATTTGTAGATGCCTTTTAATCTTAGCCGTTGATGTAATTAATCTGTACCGTTGGATTTGGGGAGGCTCAACTATAAATAGATGCCTCTCCCTTCATTGTAAAGGACTGGGAGTTGGGGAGTAATAATAATTCTTAAGATTACTAATAATTCTTAAGAGTATTTACTCAAATTTCTCTCTCTTGCGTTCTTATTTTCTGTGGCTTGTTTTTATTTTGTTGATTTATGTATAATTTATTTATTGATTTGTATATTGTTTCTAATAAATATTTTTTATATATATACACACATATCTATGTTTTTTTTATTTGCTTAAATACAAACTTATACTTTTAACACATATGTTATAATATATATGTATATTTATATATTTTTCTTTATTTTCATAAATGCATTATATATATTTTGTTATAAATTCTATAGTCCAAAATTTTAAATGTAAACCCATGTGTATGTCTTTTATTCTTTATAATTTCAATATATATTATGTACCTTTTATTCTTTATATTTTTTTGTTTATTTCCTTCATTTGTTTATTGATTTATGCTTTCATTTACATTTTAAAAGAATGTCTTTTTGTTTTTTGCTCATTTATTTGATACTTTACATGTCATTATTTTTTTCCTTATTTATGCTTATATTATTTCTATATCATTGTTGTATTTATTATTGTTATTTGTTAAAGCGGCATTTATACATACATCCAATGAAACATTATATTGTTTTTTACTCGAATTTATAAAATAGAAAACTTCGAAAATAAAGGCAATACTCGAATTTAGACTCTTTGAAAAGATTGAGCCCTAACATATTGGGTTCCAATTTTCTTTGTTGAATTTAATTATCGAGAATGTTTTTAAAACAAACAAAATAAAAAGCTTGTCGTCAGGAATTCAATATGTTGTGTCCTAATGCATTGGATGTGACGTGTTGATTTCTCGAGATAAAGATTTTTTTTCTTTCTAAAAATGAATAAAGGAAATATTCAATGTTTAGGATTTTGAGAAATTGTGTCCTAATGTATTGGGCCGCGATTTCTTCTTAAATCTTAAACAATTGAATATTCTTTTAAATTTTATTACATGAGTTTCTTGGACAAACTCATTTTTGAAGAAATAAAATATCGTGCCCTAACGCATTGGGTGTGTCATTTTCTTTTCCAAAATGAGAGAGTCTTAATGAACAACTTAATTTAACTAAGGATCGTATTTTTCAACTCTCGACATCAGGACACTAATTAATCAATTTGGTACCAATTTTTAGGTGTTACGAGGATGCTAATCCTTCCTCGTACGTAACTGACTCCCGAACTCGTTTTTCTAAAAGCTCGTAGACCAATGTCACTTTTAGGTGATCTAATAACACCTTAATAAAAAATTGGTGGCGACTCCAATTTTCATCGACAACTAATTTTTGTTTCTCATAATAAAAGTTGGTTTCAACATTAATGAGAATATATTTTAATATTCAGATATTGGTTTGGTATAAGGAGACATGGGGGCATGGGTTAATGGGTTCCCTTCATTTTAAAAGAGAACATCAAGGTGGAGTCAGTCAAAGTGCAAGTGCCAAGCCGAGGACTTAGGAGTAGGACCCGAGAGCGCTGAGCTCAGAAGATGACACGCATTCAGTAACAATACCACCCGCCCAGGCCTTTTCAAAAATTTTAAAAGAAAAAAAAAAACCTTCCTAATTTGATCAGTTTTCCGGTTTCCATAAAAGGAAAGCAAACTGCTAACATAAACCCGCCATCGCCCAACAAATGCAATGCGTCCTGCCACTCAGTCGGGCTCAGCTCCACCTGAAGATGAACCTTACAACATAATCCCCCTCCACAACCTCCTCTTCAACCACCCTTCCCTCCGTTTCCCCGAAGTACGTGCCGCTATTGCCGCTCTACGCACCGTCGGAAATCTAAGAATGCCACCTCAGGCTCAACTGCCTACTATGGACCTCCTAGACTGGCTGGCTCTCTTCTTCGGTTTCCAACGCGACAACGTCAAGAACCAGAGGGAACATCTGATCCTCCACCTCGCCAATGCGCAGATGCGCCTCTCCCCTCCTACCGACAACATTGACATCCTCGACGTTGGCGTCCTCCGTACTTTCCTCCGAAAACTCCTCAAAAACTACACTAACTGGTGCTCTTATTTGGGCAAGAAATCCAACATATGGTTCAGCCGCACCTCTCACTCTGATCACCGCCGTGACTTACTTTACGTTGGCCTTTATTTGCTGATCTGGGGTGAATCTGCGAATCTCCGTTTTATGCCTGAATGCATTTGCTATATCTTCCATAACATGGCCATGGAATTAAACAGGATTCTCGAAGATTTTATCGACCAGAACACTGGTCAGCCTGCTATGCCGTCGACATTGGGAGAATACGGGTTTTTGAACTGTGTTGTGAAGCCGATATACGAGACAGTAAAGATGGAAGTTGAGTGTAGCAAGAACGGAACGGCACCGCATCATGCTTGGAGGAATTATGATGATTTGAATGAGTATTTTTGGGGTCGGAGATGTTTTCATAAACTCAAGTGGCCGATTGACGCGGGGTGTAAATTTTTTGTTACTTCCAGTAAGAGAAAACGTGTTGGGAAAACTGGGTTCGTGGAGCGAAGGTCGTTTTTCAATATTTACAGGAGTTTTGATAGGCTTTGGGTGATGCTATTTTTGTTTCTTCAGGCTGCGATTCTTGTGGCTTGGGAAGGGGAGGAGTATCCGTGGCAAGCATTGAAAGTTAGGGATGTTCAGGTTAGGATTTTGACAGTGTTTGTTACCTGGAGTGGGTTGAGGTTTCTGCAGGCTTTATTAGATGCAGGGATGCAGTGTAGCCGTGTTTCGTTTGCAAAACTGGGGCTTGGCCTTAGGATGCTGTTAAAGGTGGTGGTAGCTTTGGCCTGGATCATGCTTTTCGCAGTTCTTTATAGAAGGATCTGGGTGCAGAGAAACAAAGATAAAACGTGGAACGAGGAGGCTAATAGGCGGGTGTTCCTTTATCTACAAGTTGCATTTGTTTTTGTGTTACCGGAGGTACTAGCGTTGGCTTTGTTTGTGCTTCCTTGGATTAGGAACTTTATCGAGGAGTCGAATTGGAGAATATGTTACCTCATGACTTGGTGGTTTCAGAGTAAGAGTTTTGTTGGTCGGGGACTGAGGGAAGGGCTCTTTGATAATGTTAGGTATACTCTTTTCTGGGCGGTGGTGTTAGCTACAAAATTTGCCTTTAGTTATTTCTTTCAGATTGAACCCATGATTAAACCGACCAAACAATTAATGGACCTTAGGGAGGAGGAATATGACTGGGATGAGCCATATCGTGGTCGTAACAAATTCGCTGTGGGGTTGTTGTGGTTGCCTGTAGTGTTTATTTACTTGATGGATATTCAGATATGGTATTCAATTTATTCCTCCTTTGTGGGAGCAGGAGTGGGGTTATTCCAGCACTTAGGTGAGATTAGAAACATCCAGCAGTTGAGTTTGAGGTTTCAGTTCTTCGCCAGTGCAATTCAGTTCAATCTGATGCCTGAAGAGCAGTTACTGACTGCCAGAGGATCGTATAAGGCCAAGATTAAAGATGCTATTCACCGGTTGAAGCTGAGATATGGGTTCGGGAAACCTTATAAGAAGCTTGAATCAAACCAGGTTGAGGCTCACAAGTTTGCCTTGATATGGAATGAGATAATTACCACTTTCAGGGAAGAAGATATTATCTCTGATCTAGAAGTTGAGCTGCTAGAGTTGCCCCATAATGCTTGGAATGTCAGGGTTATTTGCTGGCCATGTTTTTTGCTATGCAATGAGCTGTTGCTTGCTCTCAGCGAGTCAAAAGAGTTGGTCGATGCTCCTGATAAGTTGCTTTGGAGTAAAATATGCAAGAATGAATACAGGCGTTGTGCTGTGATCGAAGCTTATGACAGTGTCAAGCACATGATGTTTGAAATCCTCAATGTCCAGTCTGAGGAGCATTCCATCCTCTCTGCTATGTTTCAAGAAATCGATCATTCTATTGAGATCGAGAAGTTCATCAAGACATTTAAAATGACTGTGCTACCACAGATTCATATGAAGCTGATAAAACTTGTTCAGATATTGACTAAGCCCAAGAAGGATGTGAACCTGGTGGTCAATACCTTGCAGGCCCTTTATGAGATTGTTGTCCGTGATTTTATCAAAGACAAGAGGACAGTTGAACAGCTGAGGGAGGATGGATTAGCACCTCGTGATCCTGCCGTGATGGCAGGACTGCTATTTGGGAATGCTGTTAAGTTGCCAGACCCCAGCAACGAGAAGTTCTATCGGCAGGCTAGGCGATTGCTTACAATTCTTACCTCCAGGGATTCTGTTCAGAACATTCCAGCTAATATTGAGGCTAGACGTAGAATTGCATTCTTTAGCAACTCGCTTTTTATGAAAATGCCTCATGCTCCCCAAGTAGAGAAGATGATGGCCTTTAGTGTCCTCACCCCTTACTACAATGAAGAGGTGCTCTATAGCAAAGAACAGCTCGTAACTGAAAACGAAGATGGGATTTCCATCCTATATTATTTGCAGACCATATATGACGATGAATGGAAAAATTTCATGGAAAGAATGCGGCGAGAGGGAATGGTAAAGGATGAGGAGATATGGACAACCAAGATGAGAGATCTGAGGCTTTGGGCATCTTACAGAGGCCAGACACTTTCGCGCACTGTCAGAGGAATGATGTATTATTTTAGAGCTCTTAAGTTACTGGCTTTCCTTGATTCTGCATCAGAGATGGATATTAAAGAAGGGGTACGGGATCTTGGTTCTATGGGGAGAGATGTTGGTTTGGATAGTTTAAATCCTGAGAGGTCACCTTCTCCCAGGAGTTTAAGCAGGGCAAGTACAGGTTTCTTATTCAAAGGCCATGAGCAGGTAACCTCTTCGATGAAATACACGTATGTGATTGCCTGCCAGATTTATGGGGCTCAGAAGGCCAAGAAGGATCCACGTGCTGAGGAAATCCTATATCTGATGAAACACAATGAAGCCCTTCGAGTTGCCTATGCTGATGAAGTTTCCACAGGGAGGGATGAGAAAGAGTATTACTCTGTTCTTGTGAAATACGATCAGCAATTACAGAAGGAGGTGGAGATTTATCGTGTCAAATTGCCTGGTCCATTGAGGCTTGGAGAGGGCAAACCGGAGAATCAAAACCATGCCCTTATCTTCACCCGTGGTGATGCTGTTCAAACTATTGATATGAACCAAGACAGCTATTTTGAGGAGGCACTGAAAATACGCAATCTCTTGGAGGAATATGGGCGATACTATGGGATACGAAAGCCAACAATCTTGGGTGTCAGGGAACATATTTTTACTGGATCTGTTTCATCACTTGCTTGGTTTATGTCAGCTCAAGAAACAAGTTTTGTCACTTTGGGACAGCGTGTCTTGGCAAATCCTCTGAAAATTCGAATGCATTATGGCCATCCAGATATCTTTGACAGGTTTTGGTTTTTGACTCGAGGTGGGATCAGTAAAGCTTCCAGAGTAATTAATATTAGTGAGGACATTTTTGCTGGCTTTAATTGTACTTTGCGAGGAGGCAATGTCACCCATCATGAATACATCCAGGTTGGCAAAGGAAGGGATGTTGGGTTGAATCAAATATCTATGTTTGAAGCCAAGGTTGCTAGTGGGAATGGTGAGCAAGTTCTCAGTAGAGATGTCTATCGGCTAGGTCATAGACTGGACTTCTTCCGGATGTTATCATTCTTTTATACTACTGTAGGCTTTTTCTTCAATACAATGATGGTCGTTCTTACTGTATATGTTTTTCTGTGGAGCCGACTTTATCTATCTCTTAGCGGTGTTGAGAAGGTTGCTAACAGCAACAATAATAAAGCTCTTGGTGCCATCTTGAATCAACAATTCATCATCCAACTTGGACTTTTCACTGCCCTTCCAATGATAGTGGAGAATTCCCTTGAACATGGATTCCTTCAAGCTGTCTGGGATTTCTTGACAATGCAGCTTCAACTTTCATCTGTTTTCTACACATTTTCCATGGGAACCCGTACTCATTTCTTTGGCCGGACTGTCCTTCATGGTGGTGCCAAGTACCGGGCAACTGGCCGTGGTTTTGTTGTGCAGCACAAGAGTTTTTCAGAAAATTACAGGTTGTATGCTCGCAGCCATTTTATAAAGGCTATTGAGCTTGGTCTAATACTTACAGTTTATGCATCTTACAGTCCTTTAGCTAAGGACACACTTGTTTACATAGCTATGACTATCTCCAGTTGGTTTCTGGTCATATCATGGATTATGGCACCCTTTGTATTCAATCCTTCTGGTTTTGATTGGTTAAAGACTGTTTATGACTTTGATGAATTTATGAACTGGATATGGTACGATGGTGGTCTGTTTGCAAAGGCTGAACAGAGCTGGGAGAGATGGTGGTATGAGGAGCAGGAACATCTAAGGACAACTAGCCCCTGGGGAAAGCGAGTAGAGATACTTTTAGACCTTCGATTTTTCTTTTTCCAGTATGGGATTGTACACCATCTAGGTATTGCTGCTAATAGTACTAGTTTTGTTGTATATTTACTGTCTTGGATATACATTTTTGTGGCATTTGGAATTTTTCTGCTTATCTCATATGCTCGGGACAAATATGCAGCTAAGGAACACATATATTTTCGGCTTGTTCAGTTCCTTGTAATCATTGTTGGAATACTTGTTATTGTTGTGCTGCTTCAGTTTACGGCCTTTAAATTTTCTGACGTTTTCACCAGTTTATTGGCTTTTATTCCCACTGGCTGGGGACTTCTATCTATTGCGCAAGTACTTCGGCCCTTAGTGCAGTCTACCAGGCTTTGGGATTCAGTGGTTTATGTGGCTCGGCTATATGATATCCTGTTTGGTGTTATCGTTATGGCCCCAGTGGCATTTTTGTCTTGGATGCCTGGATGTCAGTCAATGCAGACAAGAATCTTATTTAATGAAGCATTTAGCAGGGGTTTAAGGATCTTCCAGATTGTTACAGGGAAAAAATCCGGGGACATATAATTTGTGGAAATTTATCAGCACTTACTAGTCTGGTTCATGGTTTGCTTTTGCCCTGACATATTTTAATTATTCTGGTACCTGATTATTTACTTCCTTTTTATTAACTGTTTTTAGAACTCTGAATTCTAGTGAACTGTCTAATTTGTTAATTTTCACCGTTATTATGCATATTAGCCATGGGTTTTGCTCTTGTATTCTCCTCAAGTTCGTTCTAATTATAGGACTTGGAAGTTTTGATAGCCAACCTATTTTGGTCTTCTTGGTTCATATTCATGTTCACCCTCTTAGTTTCATACTTTGATTTATTGGAATTAATTGGGTTATGTTTTGAATTTGACTGATTATAACGGTGCAGGTAATGTTTTATTGGAGATGAGGGGTGTCCAGAGTTTTAGGTGTTTCGTTCTTGTGGCGAGTAGTAAAGTTTTTGCAGCCTTTTTGCTATTAAAATTCTACTGTATGATTCCTGGCCATGCATTGCCTTTGTAGAAGGTATCTTAAGAGTCTGAAATGAAAATAGTGTGGCTTTGCATAATAATGCAATTGTCTTTCAAGTTTGCCAGGCCATGGGGATATTTGGGGATGGTTGACCTGTTAAAAAGTAAGTTTTGGAAGAAATTGTGATGGATGCTTGTTGAAGCTGTTATTTCCACTGGATATCCTTTATAAACAAACGAGCCTGCAGCCATATATTTGAATTGCTTGTGAATGGTTTTTAGATGGAATATTGAAGACTCAGTGATGGTATGATTGCCGAATTTGCCGAGTTCAGCATGAAATCTTTATGTTCAAGTTGATTGGCAACATTTCTGTTTTGAAATGTGGTCGCCATTAGTTCCATTTTGAACTAGAGTTGCTTCTTAATTGCCAGCTTCTAGTTCTGCAGTTTTGAAAGGGAGTATAGCTTTAGTGGTTGTGTTGAGTTGTGAGGCGGTAGAAATTGTTTGTTATTCTTTTATCAGAAACAAAAAATGCAGCTATTTGTTCATTCATATCATGTTTCATGTAAGTACTTCTTGATCTGTCTTAACGAGACATTGAAATAATTGCATCATCTACTTGACAAACAAAGCATTCAGCATGAATTTTGAACCCTAGCAATTCCTAGAACTTCCTAAAACTATACCATTGGTTGGAAAATGTAATTTCAAGTATGATGATGAGAAAAAAAACAATAAAAATAAAAAATGGTTATACAAGTGAGGTTTCTCACCTAGTATCTCTAGGAACACAGTTGTTTCAAGTTACCAGTTTGTTGATTAAGTCCTTGGATTCTGGCCAATCTGCAAGACTGTTGTATTGTGAGTTTGTGAATGGATGGGGTTTCCCACGGCACAAGGCCAAAATCATCGTTGTACTCTTCAATTCCTTCAACAAGGAATTGCCAGACTAAAGCACCCACCCCAGACCCTTTCTTCTTAGCAGATTTATAGATGATGTCTAAAATAGTCCGATAAAACTGCTCTCTCTGGGATGCCTGGAAGTCTTTGTTCTGATTTGACAAGCCGTATTCTGTGAACATAACAGGCTTCTTCAGTTCTTCGTCACAATCTTCAATGTGCGAACGCACCCACTTGGAAACATACCTTTGTTTTTCTTCAAATCCTAGATCATGAAACCTGCCAAACAAGATTAGATTAACCATAGAGATGCTTATTGAAGAAATAAGAGAAAAACTAGACCTCAGGCAATTCAAACAAATCAGTGAACAGTTTTTCTTTTATCAAACTATGGATAATAGCCAATTTGTAAAATGAAAAATTTCAAGCAAAGTTCATTTGTGAAAGGCAGGAATGAAACTAGCTTCACAACTTGATAGACTTGATAGCTCATACATAGCCATCAAGGTTTATCATTATCCATGCTTTAGCACCCTATATGATAATAATCCAGGCTTCATTCTGTAATCTGGTACCACAGATTTATATAATAGGTTCTTTTGCATGCATACTGAAACGTTTTCGATTTTCATAAATAGTTAGTGAATGGCGCTTACCAATGGTCAGGATATATATGAACAGAGGTAAAATCGACATTTGTAATGTTGGAGTTGCAGACAAAATCAGATCCAAGGGTTGATGCCCACTCCCCTGGATTCACAGCTGACTTGGGGCTTTTAGGACCATAGAGTCCTTCCAGGCCAATGGTCAATAGATGATTTTTGTCTATTGATTTTATAAAACCTGTCATCTCTTCTATCCATTCCTGCAATTGTCATAAAAAGCTTTTATAGGCCTTTGTTCTTCTACTAAAGAAAAAGATAAAATTATATAGTAAAGAAAATGAAGTTGTGTTTCAGTTTCAAGGAAGTCCCTAGAGTTGAGCTTTGCCCTCTCTTTTTTTGTTACTTGATAGTGTAAGATGTCATAACTTACTTGAAGAGTATCCCCAGAAGGATCAGACATGCAACGGGGTTCGTTTATTAACTCCCAAGCAAAGATGGTTGGATCATTCCGATATTCAATTCCAGTGATGGTGTTCTTCCTTGTTAGGACAGTCTGGGGAAATGAAATAGATCAAGTAAGAAAGCATTGCAGCTTAGAAGAAATTATATTTTCCTCTCAAATTTCATAGCATACCATTAGTTGCCCTATTTCTCATCCTTATTCCCAAAGAACCATACCTCTGCTTGTTGAGGGTTGGTCGGCTCTTTTGGGATTAGTCTTCGAAGTGTCATCTGTCACGCAGTTGGTCGGACCTCAACAACCAAAGGTATTGTCCCTGGAAAGGTTTTGTCTCCTGTGCTCTGTCATTCTCCCAACATGTGACCTATATGCCGGATGAGACGCTCATGTTGCCTCTTGGTGTGTGACCTGGCTCTGTGAACCAGTCCCTTAGGGTAGCCGTTCATGGCACATAGGCTCTCGACAAAGCACAGGAGACAAGAGCCTCTTCAGGAGACAAAACTCTCCTTGAGAGACAATAACTTCAGTTGTTGGGGGACCGGGTCGGCTATCTAGTGGACAATACTTTGAAGACTTCTCCGATGGAACGAACCCTCAACACTGCTATATACTTACATAGGTAGAAACAAGACCCAGGGATGACCATGTTTACAACAAGGAAACTTTTTTCTGAAAATTATACAGATAATCCGCCATATATACTCCCATCTATTTACATCACAAAATATAACCAAGGGTAATACCCCAGATGATGTTGATAAAATTAAAATGATTCAAATATAAGAGATAAAAGAAAATCCAGAAAAGTTGATAGATTCCAAGACATAATTCTTGAAATATTTGCGGATTGATGGGTCAAAGAAGAAAGAATCATTAGAAGAGCTCAAACCAATGCCTTCTTGCCATGCCCACTTCACATATTGTGTCTTTCCACCATATGCTTGCAAGTTATTTACTAAGCTAAGAAGCAACCTAATTCCATGTCGACTTGCTTCCGCTATGACATAATCCAAGGCCTGCCATAATGCCAAAATGTAAAGTTGCTGATCATCATGGATTGAAAGAAAAAAGTGTAGATGATTAAAAATACCTGGAAAACTCGCTCATCAAACTGGCCAGGGGAAATCTGGAGAGCCTCATACCCTCCATCATTGAAGGCCCAAGTTCTACAAACAGTGAGACCCATCTTTGCACCAGCTTGCAGCATTACACTCACCCTACCCCTGCTATTTTCATCCATTGAATGAGCCATTAACCAGTATGAATTCCATCCATTCACATATAACGGTTTACCATCCAAAATGAAGTGACTCCCATTCCTTTCCACAAAACTTAAACTTAGTCCCTTAGGGAGACTACTAAGCTTCAAGTCGCCAAAAGACATGTAAATAAAAGCCACACATGAAGCAAATCCAAGAATTGGGTACAACACCCCATTTCCACCCATCGGCTTTCTATATAATGTAAGCAACCTGAATGCAGAAATTGCTTATTTAGGTACCCTTTTGGCTCTAACTCTAATTAAAACAAAGTTCAAAAGTTGAGAGAGTACGGTACCTTAGAATCAAATGAGAGTGCAGATCACTCTTCATAACAAGTTCAGTATAGGAATTGATAATTTTATAGCAGAAAACGATGCAAGGAATTACAAGCAAGGCTGAGAAGAAGAAAAAAACTGAACAAGAAGAAGGCAAAGAAAGAAGATCAATGAGAGAGAGAGGAGGAGGAGGAGGAGGAGGAAGAGTGTGGGTATTAGGTTCCTTGGTTGGTGGTTAAAATCAGATGAGATGGAGACGTATGCAACTGTACCGTCCACCTGATTTCCACATACACACAGAGACAAGTTTCCTTCAATTTTAATATATCTGCGCCTAAACTACCTAACTGAAGCAAGTCTCTCCATGGGCCCTGTCTCTTGACCTTCTTGTCTGCCTCCATACCAAATTAACTACCTGTAAACAAAACAAAATAATAATATCATCATTATGATATAATGTGATCTGATACCGACAGTCCAAGGCAGTCTCGGCTTTCGGGAAACTTATTGTAAAGGGTTTACCAAATGAAGAGTGGTTGTGATTACCCAATGACTAAATAAATCAAGTTTAGTAGGTTAACATAATGACAGTAATAATAAATAATTTCACACTCCATCATATCATGTGCGGTGCCGGTGCAATGGGAACTTGGATTCTCTGGTCTCCACGACACTGTGGCCTCTTGGCCTTTTCTTTTTCTTTTCTTTTTGAATCTTTTTGTTCGCTTCCATTTGGCACTCCCATTTTAATATGATAGAAAAATTCTTACGGAGAAACGCATCCACGTGCATTACTTTAATAACTTTTTATTAGTTTTATCTGCTTTTAAGCTTTCTAGTTAGAATAGCCAATCACCATAAAGAAACTGGTTATACATATCCCCCTCATATCTTCTTAACATAGCTCGAACATAATTTTCGGAGGATTTACACAATCTATATGTATTAGGAAGAATTTATGATAATATTTATCATTTCACCACATTCAATAGATTCTGATTGATTTCATCCAAGTCACGAACAATGTCATAAGTTGACACACGTTGCTTTACTATCATTGTACCCAAAGGAAGAGAACTCAAGTGGTTGGAACCCATGCCCAGTCTCCATTCTCCAATAAATAACTTTCACTACCACGATAAAGAGATAAAAAAAACATATATATATATATCTAACTCGAACTTTGTTAGGGCTTCATCCCATCCACTCTTCCAAATCCTTAAGTCTAATTTGCACCCTCACGATATGAAGCGCCAACATAGGCCACCGAAATATTTGTGCTTTAACAATTAGTGTTGTACGTGGGAACAAGTAAAAAGTCATATCTTTACCCTTTAAAAAGGTATAGTCACCTGAAGTGAAAAGGTTGAATCGCTCTTTATTATTCAAATTGAAGTATACTTCAGGAGCAAGGCTAGGACAACATGATAGAGACTTGTCATCCGTCTTACTTGTTGCCTTAGCAATGGAATGATGAATGTGTTTGTCCTCTTTCCTTAAACCTCGTTGAAGACCGTAAAAAAAAGAGGTATTGGCTTTGCTTTTAAGAGGAAGGTGACTCCCTGTTGGAAAAAATCCGGTCTGAAAATAGTTTTCTTACACAACAGAAAATAAAAATTGTGAAAACTGACTCAGTTTGTGATATTTATAGCAATAAACCCTAGACCGAAATCATACATGTGTTTCGGATAGAGAGATCCTTGTCATTCTCGGCTTTCAACCAAATGATCTTCTCCACTATTCTCGTACCATGAATTGCCTCGACTGTAGGCTCGATCAAAGTGAATCAAACACAGAAACTAGAAATAATTTTCTCTTCTTTTGGGGTGAAAACAAAAATTTTCTTCTCCAATAGAAATCAGCAGAATTGTTATTCTAAAAATATATTTAATTCTTATAGAATAAAAGTCCCTCTATTTTTGGGCAAAATAATGATATTTTAAAGTTGTGTAAATAATCCTACCAGTGCCATCTATTTATAGGGAGAGAAGGTAGAACCATTGTTGAATTAGTGAAGTTTATTTCAAATAGAAAAACACTCCCTAATTAAAGTAGGATTAGAATGGGCAGCACACCCCTAGTATTCCTACTAGGGTTGTAACATCTCGCCCGGTGAAGCCCTAGTGTTTAAGCATTGTTTATAGAAGTAAAGTATGTAGAGTAAGTTCTGAGTGAGTAAGGTATTAAATTTGGCTAAGTATATGAAATCTATGGACATGCCTTCGGGCGAAGTTTGTGTTAGGTGAGCTTGATGGTTTGGCGAACTCTCCTATAGAGTATACGTCATCTCGACGGTTAGACGAATATGTTGAATCCTTAAAATTAAGCTCTTAGAGTTAGGTCCCTAGTGTTAAGTCCTCAATTTGGAAGAACCGTCTATTATATTATTATTTCTTATTGAACAATTTAGGTAGCCTGATGAAAACCAGTTAAAATGGGACAAGTTACTATAGATGGCAGGACACGCATTTATGATGAGAGAGAAAGTTCTTAGTTATGGGTACCGAAGGAAGGGAAGTGGGGTAATTTAACGTGCCCACTAGCTTTACCTTCTGTGTATTTCTATATAAGGTCATCCCTGACTTCCTGAGCAAGTTTATGCTTTCTTTGGCCACCATATTTCCTTCCCAAAACTTTCTCTGCATTTTTCTCTCGAAAATCCTAGACATAAAGCCTGCTGAAAAATTTGGGTCAGTTGTACTCAACCAATTCCATCATCGTTAGCACCTAGTAAAGAAATCGATGAAACTCAAGTTATTTCATGGTTTTATGAGGCCTTAAGGTTTCATGTTTTAGGGTTAGATGAAAGTATAATGAAGGAAACTTCTAGATTTTGGGTTTCATATTAATGTTCTTGTAAACTTGCATAGTTTTCTTATAAAACAATCTAAAAATATTAACTTTTTATATTATACCTCAAAATACTCCCAACGGCTTTCGAGATAAGGGCAAAGGTCTTGTTGTGTAACCAAGCTACACGTTTCTAGTGAGTTCCTTCTTACTCCATATGTGTGTATGCTTTCAATTATGTTTGGTTAAAGGTACGTATACCTATCTTGTAAAAATGAAATGTTTGCGTAAGAAAGACAGAAGTTGTTGTCAATAGTTTGTTTGGTATGTCTGCGTGTTAAGCCATTACCCCCTTGCTTCTGAAATGAACCATATGGTCTAAAAGGAAAAAGGAAATAAATTCATGGTGATGCCTTCAACAAAATGAGCATTGAACTGGCAGATCGCGATACATGAAAATGGTAGTGTAGCCTCTGGCAGGGCAAGTGCTATTGCAACCCAGATTGGCAAGGCATGACAAAGGAAAAAGAAACGAGTGAATGATATGACTCTGAATGTGGACTAAGGTTTTTGGATAACACAAAGAAGGTTTTCTGTCAGACTGTATGGGCATAGTGTACACGCCAAGTGGATAGTGTCCTAAGTATTGTCTATATGTGTTTGGTGTTCACCAACTGGCAAATTATGTGACTGTGTTGGGATGGAAAGGCTTACTTGAATTGTATGTGATTATTGAATTGTTTACCTTTAGGACTCACTAAGTTCTTCGCACTTACTTTACCTTCCCTTCTCAGGCCTACTGACAAAGTAAAGGAACCTCCGAAGACTACGCCAGAGGATAATCATCGTCGTGAGATTTCTAAGTATTTTGTATTATGTATGGCATGGGGTGTTATCATGATGATGTATTTTTAAAGAATAAACTTTGTATATTTGAGATTAAGCTTTTGAAACCGTAGATCCGATGAAAATTCAGTAAAGTTATTACGTTTTATAATAAGCCCAAAATTATTCAACTTCGATTGATCAATGTTTCGCTCCTCTTATATATAGATATATATATGTACATGAGAAATGGGTAATTTAAATTGTGGTTTGTGCCCAACATGGTTTTGAAAAGATAGTGATTTTAAAATTACTGACGTGCCATTTCTGGATCCTCCAAGTTTGGAGCGTTATAAGGGTTATCGCCCCTTCATATTCCATGAAGGGATTTTGAGCCTCTCTCACAGCGGGTCTAATTACATGTACTTCTCTAACTTTTCAACCTAGTGCTTTATAATTTGATCCAACCCAATTCTATTTTTCTATTTCCCAAAATAAACTTCAAAATTTATAATTAAATAATTTTATCATCCTAATTTTACCTCCAATAAAATTATGACAATTTTACCCTTGATAAAATTTCTGAGAAAATATATTTAATATTTCATCATTCAATTTGTTCACTATGATCCTATGGTTTATTTTCATTTTCAGGCTTTAAAATAGCTCAAAAACATAAACTCAATCTTCCGATCATTTTTTAGAATTCCTTATTCATTTCTAAATGAAATCCTTTCTCATTTCCAGTTTGAGAAAACCACATTCATTTCCAAATGATTTCATTTTTTCCATTTTCATCTTGGAGAAAAACATAATCATTTCTTGAATGTTTTTCATTTCTATTCATTCTGTTTATTTTGATTCAACACACGATTCATTTTTGGTTTCAATAAGCTAGGGGCGGGACCGATTGAACACATGCAATTGAGGCTCAAATTATGTCTAATTAAGTTTTCACTTTTTTCCTCTTAATTATAAACTCATTTAGTCACAAAGTTATTCCACTATAATATCATGACTGAGCTCTCCTCAACGATCTACCATAACGAAAAAAACTCGATTAGTGCTTGTCTAATGACCCTGTCATAAGTGTGTTACCCTCATAGAATATCATTAATCTCTTTGGGATAATATTCATTCTCCCTATATGATCCTATTTTATCTCATGGTAATCATTACATCTTCCTTTATGAAAAGTCAATTACTATCAAATAGTAATCAAGTCAGTCATCACAAAGACGAACGACCCACGACCACTTTTACTTTTCATCAACCATGTAATGCTAATAAGAGGATATCATTTAACCATGTCTTGGGCTATGAATTCCATTATTGTGAATGACGCTACATACTATAGAAACCGTGCACCCAACACACCAGCTTTCGGTTTCTTATTTATTTGAACTTAGGCTTTGACTTACATCAAACTGTACGAGTCATGCATACATAGTCTGTCATCCACTTAGGATTCAAGTATGCCACACTATGAATGTCACACGTGAATAAATCCATAAACAGATTCAAGATCTATTCTTCTTGGGTCCTGTCCGACGTACTGTCAGTCCAATTAGTCACACCTATGCCTCTATCTTCTGGGAGTCATCCATTCTGATATCCAAGACAAAACATCTCTATAATTGGACTTGATAGACGGTATATTAGTCTTTCAACTGGTTTCTCATTTCCGATTAGACTAAGGACATGTTTAGTTTAAACTTTAAATAACCAATGAGCAACATTTTCTTCCATTTTTCTTTGTATGCAAAAACCATATAAGGACATTATACAAAGTATTAATGTAATCTATGAATAATTTTATTAACCAATCTATTCGAAAAAAAAATACAAGTGTACATTGACGAAAATAATACACTCAAGGCACTAAATCCAACATTTCCAACCAACTATAAAACAATGTTGGGAGTTACAGGCATAAAATGAGTTCCTCAAAACTCTTTATCCCCACATTTTCTAATATTAGCTATCGGTGAACAGGTCATTTCATCAAATACTCTTGTATTTTCTAGCCAGTATTCAACCCTGGCCGGGTCATCTTATGTCTTTCCTCAAAACTCTTTAGCCTCACATTTTATAGTCTTATCTATAGGAGGCCAACTTACATTCTCTATATTCTAAAGACAAAAGGGTGCCACACGAGGTAGAATAAGGGGCAGAGGTTCGGAGCCGTAGGATTAGCCCGCATAAATTCAAAAAACCACTTATTCATCATACTTAAGAAGACATTTCTCGCCTCATTTTTAGGAATTTATAGAATGGGGATACTATGAATCACTCCCTGATCGGAAGCTAGAATATTACTATCTACTTCATCAGTGACGGCACAGTTTGGTTCGACCAACATCTTTATATATATATAAAAAAACAAAGTCATCGGATCAGAAGACATCACATTATCATATGTTATCGTGGCATGTATTTTTTAGATTCGATATGTGCTACATTCATTCCTTGAATTGACTAAATAATAGTTTTGATACCACTAGAAACACCCTTCACCCGACCTGGTCATTGAACCCGAGCTACGAAATGCTACTATAGTTACCTAAGCAATAACACAATTCATATAAATTTATTTAGTTAAACATTAATTCATTTCATAACTTTAAGTACAATATGATTTACAAACAAAATTGAGACTTAACCGAGCTTACAAAAGCTCTAAATTTGTCCTGAACATGAATAAGGATCAAACTATAAACCTTTCAAAGTATGACCATAGGTATCGATACCCAGGTCAGGTACCAATACCGTCTTTAACTTTGATGTTTCAAAAATCAAGTTAAAATACACAAGTATCGATACCAAATTAAGTATTGATATCATTTTGGCATTCTGTCATTTTCAAATTTTTGGACACAAGTCAATTCATGTCGATATCTTTATAAAATATCAATCTTTGAATATAAGTATCGATATTGTATACTGGTGTTGATACCAAATTGATATTATGTCATTTAAAATACTATTCATTTGGTAAAGTACCGATACTTAAACTTATAGTGTCGATGTTTTTTTTTTCCAGAAGGTCAAGTATAACATATTTTGGTCTCATTTCATGCTAAAACAAAACCTAAATTCATAAATCACTTTTGAGCACATTATTACCAGTACAAAATCAATTCAAAACATACCAAAGTACCACAATTCATCCATTCCTCAATCCATAATTTTAAAATTTCATATTTAGCATTCAAACATAACACTTATATGTTCATTCTATACCAAACAAACCATACCATTCATCTTCTCATATCATCATATTTTCATGCCATCACATACTCAAATGCCATTTAGATGCCATTCACATATCTCACTATAATATCAACACAATCATCACATATTTGAACATTCAAATTTTAAGATTTGAACATTTAACAAGGACTAGTTCAACAACCATCCAAGTGACAACAACACATATATACATGCCACGTTATCGAGTACAAAAAAATTAAAAGACTACCAAATCGAAGGTTGGATAGTGTGAGCTCCAAGACTATTCGATTGACACATTCCATAAAATGACCATTACAGAAATAGAAAACAAAACAGAGTAAGCATTACGAATGTTTAGTAGTTTCATAAGTGATAAAATGGTAAACTTACCTCAAATTACAATTAACATTACGAATTAGCTAACTATACCACTTTCTTTTTTACACATTTAACAAAAATAAGGTGAGATCCTTAACCCTGAGTCTTATAACATTTTAATCCATACAATATAATACAATTCAATTCAATTTAATGTTATTTTATCAAAATCATCAAACATATGCATCATTACATTATTCCAATCACATATAGCCATTCCCAAACATAATACACATTATCATTCAGTTATATCATATTAACTTATTAGCCTAATGAACTAAAAAGAACAGATACAGATAATCGGGTAACTACACCACACCAGGGCACCAAAGTGCAAAGCTCGTAAGAATCATGTCATGAGAAATACATCCCTCCACCACATCGGGGTCTCTATAGAGACATAACTCGGTAATTCACAACAAATGCAGGATTCTAGCATAATTAGTGATTTCTCTGTACATCAGTATACTCTGTATCATCTCTTTTACAAATCTCATACAATGCACAAATAACACTATTGGCATGCCAATTGTATTTCTTACGTTCATAGAGGCACATTTAACACATCAGATCAATTCTTTGCAATTCAGTTCATTTCTCACATTTTTGTACCAACTTGTATACATTTCAAAGTACATTCACACAATATAACACATACATCACATTTACATATATACTATACCATATGAACTTACTTTGCAAAATGATAGTAAGCCAGGTGTCGAGGACTATCCACAATTTTCTCTTTTCCTCAATTATCTACTAGTTGATTCAAATCTTGATTTATATCGTAATTCATTTCAATTTATCAGTTTCAATTACCTTATAATATCTTATTCTATGAATATGACATTTTAATTTCACTTTTCAAAAATTCCTTAAAGTTTCACATTTTATTCAATTTAATCCTTGGAACTAATACAATCGTATCTTTCACATTTAAGCCTTGTTTTTCATTCCAACTTCAATGACCTTATATTACCCTTTACTATCCATATTTACAAAAATTTCATGTGAATTTTGAAATGCTTACAATTTAGTCACTTTGTTCAAAATTATCAACTTTCTTTTTACAAATTCCTCCTTTTTTTATAACTAAGCTCAAAATCTATCAATTTAGTACCAAAAGCTTCAAGATTTAACAACGGTAAAATTTAAATCTTTAACTATAACACCCTCAACCCGATTCGAATTACCAAATCTAGATCTTGGATGTTACTACACAAAAACTTTTGAATTAAAAACTCACATTACCAATGCATAAGTACTCATAAACATACTTATCATATCTTTTAATGGTTCTTCATATACAAATACATGTACCATAGCTAGATCAAATTTTAACAACACAAATAACTTCATTAAAACAGGCTCTGAGGGGCATAATAAACTATACACCATACTCTTATAGTGTCTTATGTATGCATAATACCGCAACTCAAACCATTACCTTGGCAAACTCTTGGCTTGGTCCTTTTGGTGCTTTCATTGCATAAGGAAACCTACAAAAAAATAAATACTAGTAATTCCAAACGAACTTAGTAAGTTAAAGTATAGAATACCTTAGAGCCTTTTCTAGTCAAATTCCTCATATTCAAGATTCTAGATCACATCTCTATATTTGGTGAATACTTTCATAATGTTGAACATATACCTATATACCAACTTCCATACTTATCGTGTCGATTTCCACTTCACAACTTGGCCAATCTCAAATCTTACCAATCTATATAGATCTTACGCCTTCTTAGAATTGTAACACTATAATAATTCTCAGAAGAATATCTGTAACATCCTGAGATAGGGCCTAAAAGTTTTAGTCTCGCCAGTGAGGGTTCGCCAATAGTTCGACAAACTAGGGTTTTCTAGTTAAATTGCGAACTGGGGGTTTGCCAAATAGAATTCAGAAAAAGCGTTGCCAAGAGAATATTAGTAAGGAGTTCGCCATAATTTCGGTGAAGCAGTATATGCCAAAAGATGTGGTCAAAGGGTTCACAAATTTCACTGCAAGTTGAGTTCGCCAGTTGGTTTGGCGAGCTGGTGTTCGCCAGTTGAGTTGTGAATTAGGGGTTCACTAGTTAAGTTGCGAACTGGTGTTCGCCATTTGGTTTGGCGAGCTAGTGTTCGCCAGTTGAGTTATGAACTGATGGTTCGCTAGTTGAGTTGCGAACTGGTGTTCGCCAGTCAAAAAGTCAAGTTTGAGTCAAAATAGGAAGTAAATATATGGTGTATCTAAGAATACTTTTCGTGCAAGTAATCTTCTTCTAAATTGACGAGGGTTTTTTAAGTCAAGTAAGGTATCCTAGGTTCAATAAGTCACTTAATGCCTATAAATACAACCCTTATTCCATGAAAAATTCTCTCATCGATATTTTATTGTCAAGTCTCTATTCTGAACCAAGTTCCTAAGGTAAACCTCTAGCCTGTTAGGGTTGATTGTCTAGAAAGCTAGGTTCACTTGCATTTGTTGTCTATTTAAGAAATATGTGTGATTATGTATGTTGCAAACTAGCCGAACCATCTACCAACAAGGATAAAGGCAAAGTAAAACTTGTTTAAATTCTCAAGTTTTTTTTTGTTAGTGGTTAAGAATTGCCATAACTGTGCTAACTATCATGTTTTTAGAATGAATGCTCAAGGTTCGTAACTTGTGTGTGAACTGTTTCCTTTTTTTCAATAACTTCATTTTTAAACTAAAATTTTCCTATAAAACTCTATTTTTAATTTTTGAAACTCTATTTTTAAGTTATGCTTTCAAGATATGTTTTAAATATATGTTTTACGCATGCTTCTATGTGAGCCTATGTTTTCAAGCATGTTTTAAAAGCACAATTTTACAAGCTATGTTTTGCGAGTTCTATATGCAACCTCTATGTGATAAGTTTCTGTGCAAGCTCTTTGCAAGCCCTTATGTTGGATATATTGGCATACCAAAGGATTGCGAGTACTCACCTATAAATTCTGTGATTTTGGGCGTTGAAGCCCTGGGACATGTGGAGAGATAAGGGAATGTCGAGCTATGCTCCATTCATTGGGACATGTTGGCGTACAAAAGAGTGTTTAGCTTATGCTACACTTATCGGACATGTTAAAGATTCTTTGAGTCATTTTGAGGTGTTATAAGGAGATCCGCATATCTAATAGTAAGATAAGAAAAGTGCCAGAATAAAATTTATGTTTCTTAACCATTCTAATAAGATCAGTATGTGAGCATATTTTATGTTATATAATACCTGTTTTCGAATAAGAACAAGCTAAGTGTTAAGTATGATTTTCAACAAGCACATTTGAAACAATTTTTAAAACTTATTTTTTCTGATAAGTAGGATCTGTGAACTGGGTCTCACAACTTTCTCCGCAAACCTAGCACGTGATACGATTTTTCAGGCTAAGTCATATTTCCATTTTAAATCATGTATTTTAAGCATACTCTAATGATTTCTGATTATTCACTGAGTTCGCAATAAACTCACTCGCTCCTCTCTTATAATGCAGGTAAGTAGGTCACTGATGGTAGAGGCGAGGTAGATAACTTAGTGAGGTTTATCCTTGAATTGATATTGGCAAACCCGAGAAATAGGTGATGGGTTTTTTCTTTCTTTCTTTCTTTATGTGGGTTTAGACTTATTATAATTTAATCTTTTTATTGAAACAATTTCTTTGGAAGTTTAAGTTTATTTTCATTTTGTAAACCCTACAACTAAACCTTTCTTATTTATTTCCTCTTAGCATGAATAAAGTTTGGTGTTTCCTTATTTCTTCATGCATGCGTACCATGTTGTTTTGTTTCAACTTTTCCAAAGTATGTATTAATCTCTTATGCGTGCTAGTTTCATTACGAAGTATTATTTTCTGTAACCCTTGTATGTTTGTGACCCCAATAGGCATGTGAAACCCTTAATGAGTAACTTACAATTTAGTGAACCCTAAACAAGTACGTGAACCCTTGTGTGAATGATTTCTCTGTTTGCGAAATCTATATTACATGAAAAATTATGTTGTTGTGTGAACCTTAATAATTATTTCTAAGTATTTGTACTTTTATTTGAGCGTGCTAAATTACTCTGTTTATTTCTTCATGCAAACCGCTAAGTTTTATTGTTTAGATTACATGAGAACCCTACCTCTACCACTTTGTTTTTAAGCTCGAATATCCTATAATCTATGTTTGAATGTATTCCGCTGTTGTGTTATAACTTAGCACTTTATATGTCACATATTCGTGATGTGTTAGAGGTTTGGTTGGAAGTTAATAGAGAGTCCCTTTGGTGGCTAATGTAGCTCGCCAAATTCAGGTCAAATCTACTCGACCGGGTTTAGGGTGTTACAATATCCACACAGAGTTCATCATTGACGAAATCCCTCTTAAAAAAACATGGGGTACTTTTACTAGAATGGATACTTACAAACACTTCTATAGTGAATAATGAAACTGATGTATCTCTTAAGTTAATTTTCATATTGAGCTTAATAACTATCAGACTATCAATTAGATCATACCCTGATTCAAATCCATAACAAACCCATACTAATGATGAAATTTTCTAAATCATTCAAAAGAATTCCAAACATCTATATTACATAACACAAGGGCAATAAAATTGACAAGCAGCTCAGATTCTAAATAACTCTAGAATAAGATATGATACTATTTATACATTAGCCTAAATTAACACCCCAAACCTGGTTGAGTAGGTGAGTACTCTGAGGACCGTACCAAAGGGAGGCGAGTACTAAATTAACATTAACCTAAATTTAAATAAAACTAATTAGTAATTTAGATAAATTATATTATGAGTAAACATAAAATAAAAAAATAGTTTGAGTTTTATAAGAAAATAAATAAACATGCAAAATAGAATGAACACGAAAAACTAATATGTAAACCAACCAAATCTAAGGCATGGGTGATTAGCTCGCTTCAGTGGTCATAACTAAATCCTATTTTGGGTTTCTACTCAATCAACTAGTCGTTACCCTAATAGGATGTCTTGATCTTCCACTAAACTAACAAGTCGACAAGGACTACTTATCTTATGGCTTCACAGTCCAGACCAGATTAGGGTAAGGGGTTCATGGATATGCAATACCAATTTTAGGTTACTTCCCACCTAGATGAATTTCCAGGGTTGTCAAGCCTAGGGTTTAAGTTCTTCCTATCCCAAACAATTGATCCGCTAAGAAACCCTACATAGAAATTAATTAATCACACTTTCACTCGCTAATCCTCCATAAGAGGATTTGTTCCTCATGGATTTTATAAACAATGTAAACTTGATAAAATAAATAAACATTATGAACAAATCATGAATAAGATTTTAAGAAGAAATCCTGATTGTATTGAATATTTGAAGTGCAAAAGTCCCTCGAGTTTTCTTTGAATCTACAAATTAGATCTTTTGACGAACACGAATGGAAATAACTGAAAAGAAATACTAAGTCTAAAAAGAACTAGAAACTAAAAATAAAATTCTAAGTTACAAAAGCGATCCTTTATGTAGACCAAAATGCCCTTTGCTCGTAATCCTTCCCGTATAGGTTCAGGGTTGTGACATCCACTGACTATGTCACGACACCAAAATGTTGGATCGCTGGCACCCCTTCGGCGCAGTGAAAAAAAAAATCGGTGACCCTAACCATGGATCCATGTGTGAGGAACGAATTGGGGTGATCAAGGTTACGAAATTACCTAATGTTTATTCAGAGTAGACAGCAACACCTCAACAACGAGTAGTCTGATCTGCTGTCGAACCAAGCCGCAATCTATCGTGATCCCGGCCTCTACGTAATCCACCCAGTTGACTACGAATGGAAGGAATCCCCAAAAAAGTTTTGAGAGTTATTTTTCTTTAACGGCTGCTAGGCCTAACAAAGAAAAACGGGATTATATATATATCCTTTTGTTTTAGGGTTTTTAGGAATTAAATAAATATAATAATATTTTAAACCGAAAATTATAATTACATTAATTATAATATAAGTTCGGTAAACCATATATTTATTTGAATTCTTATGCTAACCAAATTCATGTCCTCACTATACGTACAACAACCTTGTACATAATGTGTTGGAAATTTGATTACCTTAATTCAAGCGACCCCAAAAACAAAACCAACTATGGTTTATTCCGTTCATTTCAACTATAGGGTGTGACCCTGTAGATTCTTGTAACGTTAGCAGTAACACTAGAATGATTCTAATGCTACAAACAATGAGTGGCATCTAGCAATGCATCATTGCTACCTAAGTCACAAGAGATCATGATTCGACATAACCTTTTTTTTTATGATTAACCTTTTATGCAATAATCGTTAAGTCCTTTATCTCTGGATTGGACACAAGTCATGGAATAGTCACACTTGCATTGTCCATTCCATGTTCCTTGATATCTTAAGCAGACTACGATATACAAATAAGTATGACATCTAATATCAACTTATTTGAGCATGGCCATGCATTTCTAGTCTCACTTAATCAAGTGGCCTAAGATATCACTCCTATTATGTAGGAGGGACTTATCCTATATCGACCAACCATATCCCTCTACATAGATTGTGGTATATCCAACATCAGTCTTTATAGAACAACCAGTTACGGTGTACGTTTGACTGTATCAAAATATACAACTCACGATGTTGGGATTATGATGATCTCAAGTTTGAGGATCATATAAATATTAATCATTATGAGTAATGTCGTGACAATTACATAATAATCCAAGAAAGATACTCATAACGGGTCAGTCCAATATGTTGTTCTCTAACACACATATTCATGTAATGATTCTGACATTCCATATCAATGACAACTCTTTATCATCAATCAACTACATGTTAGTCTTAATGCATTATCGTTGTCCTATCCAACAATAATACTTGACTAAGGAACTTTTAAGAATAATCATATTATTCTCAGGACATTATTATAAAACAGTTTATTTATATACACAGAAAAGAAACTAAAATAATAATGGTAACGCCTTATATTAATAAACATGATAAATCAAGTATGTTATTACAACCATCTCATGATTGATCTTTGGGCATACTCTAACACAAAGGTAGTCTTGGAATTTTGGCACTCTGTTCACTATGTTGAGATATTAAACTCCTATTTTGCAACATGGCGACTAGCCTCGAGCTCTCACGCCTTTGAATGGTGTCCTACATATTCATTAAGTACATTAGTCCTCCCTTAGGCCTCTTTTGGACCCAAAGTTCATAAAACGACTCAAATTACATTTTTTATTAAATTAAAACTAAAATTGAAAAACTAACTAAAACATAATAGAATTTCTCGTATTCAAGCTCCTTAAGTATGAAAACTAGTTTAATCTGCTACAACGAATTATGACAGATCAAACTCCCCCACACTTAAGTCATTGCTTGTCTTCAAGCAAAGAAATATAAAAACAAAAATTAAAAGACGCCCCTTGAACAAGAATGATACAAGACTAGTTTTGGAGCATATAGCTAGGAGAAATCATTTATACACCTAATTCTGGCATGATATGTAAATGACTTACTATTTTCAATCTCAAACACATAAGTTCAGTATATTACAAAGTATACAAACCGTAAGGTCCTCAAATATATGGATCCATCAATAAATCAATCATGTAATTTAATTATCCTAGCATGATACAAACAATTGCTATCATAATTTCTTAATATGATGTCAATTCATGAATAGGTTTACCTAGGTCACATAGGACTTTCCAACTTGTAACATTCTGAGGCTTAAAACTGGTATGAAATTCAAGAACAGGAAACATCAAAACAACTTCAAGCGCGAAATTCATTTGGCACACCATATTGCTCCTTATTCTCCCCCTTAATAACCCTTGCCCGCTCATCGCCTTATTTCTCCTTCTCTCACCTTCCTTATTTCTCCATGTAGAAAGTCACAATATGATAAAAAAAAACTATGGCTTAGCTTACAAGTTTTTGTGCGTTAATGACTGAGTTTTCTACTTTTGTGACTTTGTCACATTTGACTCTTTTCAACACGTCTCATTCACAATGTTTTTGTTGATAAAGTACTTTTTCTATTCATTTTGTAACTTTTATTGCTTTTGTCACAATACATATGGCCAGACGTCTAAATTCGTTCAATTCTAGGACCAAAGAAAAAAGGGTAAGTACAAATTGATGTTTTGGCTTCAGTTTTGTATAGAGCTTCATAAAGAAAAGTTTTCTAGCTCAAAATCGGTACTAAGGATTGATGAATAAGATTAGCTTTTTAACTCTGGGTTATACCAGAAAATTCCTTAGGTCATCCCTAGGAATCTCAATATTCAAAAATTTAATCAATTAATTAATAAAAAATTTAAGTACTTATCATACATACTATCATGCTCATTTCCTTGTATTTTCTATGTCATTTGGTATATTCAGTTACTTAACACTTATTTACAGTGTAATATATAGAACTTATTAGTCTAATAATTGAAAATTTAAAATCATTCACTATCATGCCAAATTTATACTAAATATAATCAACCTATATACATGCTCCTAACCAATCACTTGTATTTCTACAAGCTCAAGCACACTTTGACAAGAAAAATAAATGAAAAAGTATAAAAAAATTATCTTATCCCTCCACACTTTAGATAGCACATTGTCCATAATGTGCAACCCTGAATAGATATGGAAAGAAATTACCCGATTGATCGTGACATTACTTTAGTCTAATGGTGGGTGCTTCCTTCCTTGTTCATTGAAAGCTCGTAACGGTATTGCTTCTTTCCATGTGAGTTTTTTTGCGTAGGAACGGAAAATATTCATAGTATTTTTTTAAGAAGAAGAAGAACCCAATCGTTCATCCCCTTCTTGTAATACTCATTTTCTCTTTTCTTCACTTTGCATCATGTGGAGTATGACAAATTGTTAGTATATTCTATCTCCTAATAATTTCTTTAGGGGACTCATCTACTTTTCCATTGGTTCCATAGGTACTCCCGCTTCTTTGCATAATTTTGTTATTAAATGTGGGAAGAATGTTTCTTTTGATTGATCCCATACACATTCAAGCATACTATAATACGTCCATGTACCAATGTATATCTATTTTTTTATGTAAAATTACATACACCAGAATAGCTGATAACAGATTGATATTTGAGATATCTATTGTAGGCAAAATTCCTGAGAAAATAACCTTCATCCAAATTTTTGACATCGGAGTCATTAGTGCTTGATTGAATGTTACTGGAAGTTTGTTGCCTGATTGATATGTCCATTCTTCTTTTCCTTCAGTTAACGATCTCAATATTTCCTCCATGTCTATGTTTTCGAATTGATTGATATCCACTTTGAACATGAGATCACAGTAATAGTATGAAGCATCATAAAATTGGAAAATACGTCCTATCATTACCAAAACATCTGCCCCTCTAACTTTAACATGTGTTCGTATCTCATAATATAGTCCTGTTGCTTCTCTTTCCTTTAATGCTAGATAAAATTCTTGCACAACTAGTATGATTGCCAGTTCTTCTAGTGTTAAGAAGAGGGTATTCCATTCACATTCGGTTGCAATTTCCCACACTCCTTTGTAATTTCTCATCAAAAGGTCGAAACCCTATTCTTGGACAAATGTGTTGGGTTGCAACAATTGTAGGTATTTTTCTATATTCTCCACCTAGAATTCAAAAAAGGGTATTCCTGATTTTTAAAAAATTTTTAATATAATCAAACCTTACTTTGACATAAATCCTTCTTTTTTTTGTTGCTAGATCGTTTGTAATTCTGCTCTTGAAGGTTTGTGGCCAGTCTTGGTTTTAATATCTGCAATTTTCACAAGTTTGATAGGGGAAATTTTCAGGTTTTAAAATTTTATATAGATGGGTGATAATAGAATTCAGAGATTAAAGATAAGTTAGAGGATCTTTTATTAAGAAAATATATGAAGTATTCAATCCTAATTCTACTAAAACTCTACTACAAGATGTCCTAAGTTATCAAATTTGGAGTGCAGGTTACGTAAGGGTGTCGCGAAATCCCCATTTGTTTTCACGACATCAAGGACAATATACATGTCTCAGATTTGGTTCAGTGTCACGACATGTAGACCAGTTTCAGACCGAATTTATTTTTATAATTAGGCCTTCATTCCTTAGTTCCACTATGTCCCCATTGGTTCCAAATTCTTCATCTGTCTGCCATTCTTTTTCCATAGTTTCTCTTCCTTCATGCTGAGCCAATATAAACTTTGTGTTGAGATCCTTCATCACTTACAAGAGAACGAGGTGTTTCAAATCTTGCAAAAATATTGTTTCTTAAGAATTTAACTATTGCCTCAACCCATTTAGAGACATAGTCTACAGCTAACAAGATGTATTGATTTCTAAGAGAACTTAGAAAAGGTCCCATAAAATCAATTCCCCAAATGTCAAATACCTCTACTTCAAAGATTCCCATCTGTGGCATTTCATCTCTTTTAGATATAATTCTGGTCTTTTGACATCTATCTCACCTCTGCACAAATTCGTAAGCATCTTTGTTCATGGTTGGCTAATAAAATCCCGATTGCAATAATTTTTAGGCTGTTCTTTTTCCTCTGAAATGTCCACCACATGGTGAAGTATGGTATCCTTGTAATATCTCACTTATGTCTTCCTCAGCCATACATCTTCGAACTAACTGATCGGCGCACTGTCGAAAAACATATGCCTCATTCAAAATATATTTTTCGACTCATGCATGATTCTTTTCTTCTATTGTCGTGATGCATTTATCGGAAAGACTCCTTTGGCAATATAATTCACTTAATCTATGTTATGCTTATACCTTACTTGATATAATTCTACTCAGAATAGCTACTCATCAACGAAGGTTTCTTTTATTTCTTCAGGATTTTCCTCTTCCATTTCATTTTTATTCTAGAAAGGTGATTTGCAATTTGATTTTCTGTTCCTTTTCAATCCATTATCCACAGATCAAACTCTTGAAGCAATAACACCTACCTCATTAATCTAGCTTTAGTTTTTTTTTTCATGACATATTTCAATGCAAAATGATCAATGTATACATAAACTCTACTTGCCATTAAATAAGGATGGAATTTTTCACATGCAAACACAATAACAAGCATTTCTTTCTCAATAGTAGTGTAATTACACCGTGTTGAATTTAATATCTTAGTTGCATAATGAATGGCACAAAATATGTTTTTCCTTTCTTATCCCAGAACTTATCCTATAGCATAATCACTAGCATCACACATTATGATAAAGGGTTCTAACCAATCAGAGGTAATAATAATCGGTGCAAAAATAAGTTTTTCTTTTATTACCTCAAAAGCTTGAATGCATTCTTGAGTAAATATAAATAGAGTTTCCTTATGAAGAAGTTGATTCAAGGTTTAAATATGTGAGCAAAGTCTTTTATAATCCACTTGTAAAACCCGTCATGTCACAAGAAATTTCATACTCCCTAAACTGTCATAGGATTAAGAAGGTTCTTTATGACTTCAATTTTTTCTTTATCCACCTCCAACCCTTTTATTACTATTTGATGTCCTAAAATCAATTCTTATTTTACCATGAAATGATTTTTTTCCCAATTGAGCACCAAGTTTGTTTCTTCACATCTTTTTAGTACCTTCTCTAATTTATCCAAATATTCTCGAAAGGAATCCTCATATACTGAAAAGTCATCCATGAATACATCAAGGCCTTCTTCCAACATGTCAACAAAAATAGCAATCATACATCTCATAAACGTTGCTAGAGCATTACATAATCGAAATGGAAAATGTTTCAAGGAATAAGTGTCGAAAGGACATGTGAACGTAGTTTTTCTTAATCATTAAGATGTATTGGTATCTGGTGATATCCAGAATATCCATCAAGAAAATAATAATATTCTTTCCTAGCTAATTTGTCAAGCATCTAATCTATGAAGGGAAGAGGAAAATGATCTTTCTTTGTTGTGTCATTTAATTTCCAGTAATCAATGCATACCCTCCATCCAGTTACTATTGTTATAACACCCTTCACTCGGTCCGATTGTCGGACCCAAGTTACAAGATGCTACAGCAAACACCGGAATATTTGCACACAAATTATGACATTGAATTCAATTAAAATCATCAAATTTTCTAATTGCATGCATAATAGAAGTTATGAACCACAGAGAGACCAAATCAAGCCTGCAAACATAGTTTAGTATATTCAAGCAAGATAATTGACCAATATGAAAAATTTTAAAACATTAGAACTAGGTATCGATACCAAAGAAATAAGTATCGATTTTTTTATGATATGTATCGATACTCATAAAAATATCGATACCATTTTGGCATTCTATTTGTTTTAAAACTCTTCATATGGTCAAGTATCGATACCAAATGCCAAAACATCAATACTTAAGCTCGAAAATGATGAAATCCTATCTTTAAAATACCTATTTCATGCCCAAATCACCTAAAGCACAAATGGTATCATTAGATATAATTACAAGCTTGTAAAACCCACCCCAATATCATACCAATTCATAACATAGCATCCTAATTACCACATTCAAAACATACCAATATGCCTACAATGGTACCTCAAACAATAAACCAAACATGTATCACATTAACTATTCCAAACAATCTTAAATTGGCTCCAATCTAACTTTAAATTTTATGCACTAAACCTACCAAAATATTTCAAGCATACATAGGCATATGAATCACCTTTACACACATATTCCATGGCACATCACCTAGTCATCATCTAAGCAAACAAACATTTAAGCCAACCTACTCAACAAGTTACTCTTATCATGATTATTGCAATCACTCACATATATACATATGATTCTTAAAATGCCAACAAAATCCAAATTTGACATTACATAGCCATATGACATCTTAGGTACATGTTCATTTCAAACTTACATACATACCATATAACCACTTAAGATCAGCCATTTCATATGTTCTTTTAATGACAACACCATTTGAAGTTTTAAGATTATTAAAATTCAAATCAATCAAACTTACTAAACAACCGTATATACATTTGTAAACTCTATAAACATCCCAAAGTATCATATATTACCCTTTCAAACCATCTAATTCAACCCTTCCACAAGTTGAAATCAAAACATATCAAAATAAATTAAATAAACTCAACCTTATTAGCCAATTCTTTTATCCATAACATGACATCCTATTATCTATGTAATTGCATACTCAAAATGTTATTTCATGAGCCATTTGCTCAATTCAAACCATCTACTAAATGCATATGATTTCAACAATGTATATTATTTGCCATAAATCATGCCATAGATTTCAAACCATACCACTATACAAATAAACCAAAACAAACTCCTAAGTACATTTCACACATAACCGAGCCATAATACAGTTAAAAGACTACCAAATCAATACCGGGATAGTGTAAGCTTCTCGACGATCTGCTAGAAACATTCCACAAGTTGACATTACAGAGAAAAAGAAACCAAGGGAGCAAGCATTACAAATTCTTAGTAAGTTCACAGGTATTTAAAACCAAATAACTTACCTCAGGTTATAATTATACCCTATATGTTACTTAGCTTGGTAAAGTTCACCTATCATGGCAATTCAAATATAAAAAATGTGACTTCAACACTTACCATACTATATGGTAACTCAATCGCATGACATTTCAATTCACTTAATTCAAATTTTCATCATCATTCATAAAACAAATAATCATTTAATCAATTCACTATTTTAATCATATCATACAATCTATTTACACACAATACATCTCATTACAAATAAATGTCAAATATTATTTTCATTTCATAATTTAAATTCTCAAACCAAATCATATTAAACCATATGAACTTCATTCTCATTTCATATCAATTCATCTTTGAACCAAATATATATAAATTGCCAATTTATTGTCAATTACTACTTCATTTCATAATACAAATTTTGATTCATATTCATTGATTTGTCACGTTTCCATATTGGCCCCTTGACTTGGACTTGGACGGATACATGGATCCAACCAATACACCAATTTGGCACTCAATGCCTAACAAATAAATCCGTAATAATGAATTACGCCCTGCGCTAGCCGATAAAGCTGACAAATAAATGTGCCCAGCGCTGGTCGGTATAATCGAAAAATAGGGTGCCTAGCACTACCCGACACATAGTTATATAACCCTGAACTCTTCCTATCCTATGGCATGCCAACTATATCCGATTCTGCCCGAACAGTTAATAAGGTGGCAGTTTCTTAGTTTTATTACATAATTTCATCAGCTAAATAATCAATTCTCAAATATAATAGCACATCACATAATCATAATGATTCAATTTCACGTGTATAACATTATATCATATTTTCACATATATTCAATTTAATCCTTATCATTATCAATCGGCCTAAATCAAATCAAATCAACTATTTTCATCAAATCATCACTTCATTACACATAACATATCCTATTCATGTTCAATTTGAGGTCAATTCTGTAATTATTTTAATTTTCAATTTAATCTTCTCCCTCACCTTTTTGTAAAGAACTATAAGTAATTAAAATTTCAATTAAATATAATTAAAATTATAATTCTAATTGCATAAAAATTTAACATAAACATACCATATGAACTTACCTGGTCAAGACAATAAACAAACAACTCTCTTAGGACAAATCAACAATTTTTTTCATTTCCCCGATTTTCTTCAATTTGGTTCAATTTCTAATCTATTCAATAATTCAATTCATTTTATTGATTTTAAAAATCTTGTATCATCCTATTATAAGTATATATCAGTTTAATTTTATTATTCAATTGCCCCCTAAAATTTTATATTTTATTTAATTTAGTCCCTAAAATCAAACCTATCATATCTTCCGAATTTGAACTCCAAATTTTAAACCCACTTCAATTATGTGCATATACAGACTCCTATTATCAAAATTTTCAAAATTTTCATACCAATTTCAAGATATTTACAATTTAGTCTCTAAACTCAAAACTAATAAAATTCACTTAACAAATTAGTCCTATTTCATTTCTAAGCTTCAAAGTCTACCATAAATATTCAAAAACATCTAAAATTCATCAATGAAAAGTTTCAAAAAATTTTAACAGTTTCACAAAATAGTCTCTAGCTAACTAGCTTAAGCTACAACAATCTCATAAACATAAAATTTACGAGAATCAGGCTCAAAACAGACTTACATGCAAAGGAATATACATGGCTGAACCTTCAATTATGTAAACAATGTTGGAAAGACAATGGGAAGATGAAGAAGAAAATAAAGTATGGCTTTAGTGGTTTCCATCTTTTATGATTAATATTCATGTAATTTATTTAATAAAATTTTAACATAAAAAAGTAAGTTGAAAACAAGTATTAACCATCCATGCCACACTAATATGGTCTCTTTAATCTATAAATCCTCCCAATTTACCATTTAAGCCATTTAATTTATAAAATTCAATAGTGATTAACTTTTGCACCTTTTACGATTTAGTCCTTTTTCCTTAATTAGTCATCCAATCACTAAATTCTTTTTACCAAATTTCAATTCACCGATATAAAAGTTCCGTAATTATTTAATAAAAATATTCATGGGATCGGTTTATAGAAGCAAGGTCCCGACACCTCACTTCCTAAAACCACTTAACTTTCGGTACGTAGCACTTTTACCATGACTAACTGGCCAATTAATAAAATCTATTAAATCATGATCCATTATTATAATATATTTAAATCATAAATATTAATTAAAGAAATCCATAGACTCTCTCATTATAGTTCTCGTTGGGATCAACTCATTCTCAATAATTGTCAGTCCTCTTTTCTTTGGAACACACTGTTTAGAACTTACCCATTCACTGTTAGAGATTGCATAAACTATACCGAGATCCAACCTGTCGAAACCATTTTTTTGAAAAAACAAAAATTAGTTGTCGACCTTTAAAAAATAAATTGGGAGTCGCCACCAATCTTTTATTAAGGTGTGATTGGGTCATCTAAAAACGACTTTGGTCTACGAATTTTAGAAAAATGGGTCCGGGAGTCAGTTATGTATGAGGAAGGATTAGCACCCTCATTACGCCCAAAAATTGGTACCTAGTTAGTTAATTAATGTCTTAATGTCGAAAATTTGAAAAATATAATCCTTAGCAAAAACTTAAAAACGTTACGTATTAAGACCCTTATCATTTCAGAGAAAGAAAATGCCACACCCAATGGGTTAGGGCACGACATTCTAATTTCCTCAAAAATGAATTAGGCCAGAATACTCGTGTAATAAAATTTAAAAGAATATCCATTTACTCAAGATTTAAGAAACCGCGGCCCAATACGTTAGGGCACAATTCCTCCAAAATCCCAAACTCTGAATATTTCCTTTATTATTTTTTAGAAAAAATCTTCATTTCGAGAAATCAATGTGTCACATCCAATACGTTAGGACACTGCGTGTTGAATTCCCAATAATGAGTTCTTATTTTTTGATTAAAGAGAAATGCTCGATTGTTAGATTTAACGAAGAAAATTGGAACCCAATACGTTAGGGCTCAATTTCCTTGAAAATCCTAAATACAAGCATTATCTCAATTTCCTTGACTCCTATAATCATTCCATAAAGTCTTTATGGTTGATGTTCCTGTAGCAATTTATGAGCCTTGGAGTGACTGTTGAACGTGTATATGTGATCTTTGTATAAAATATGTGAGAGTTAAGTGTGTAATGTGTTGTATGTATGAGTGCATGTGATTCTGTAAACTAAAAATATGTGTCTACAAGAACATATACTGTGATACAATAATGTGTATTTATGTAGATGTACGATGCATGGCTAAAAATGTTGAGGAAATAGGGTTTAACGAAGGGTTAGGAGGTTATATGATGTGATTTTTAACACCGCGATGGTATTCATAGAAGTCCGTCGGAACAGTAAACATGAATTTTGGTACGACAATTCTAAGGAAAGACCATGACCATGACACATTTTGGAAAGGACGGATGAGCCACATTTATCTACTGGGGTTTCTGCATGACCAAGGGCGATGATGGGCAAACCTCACGCGATGGTGAGTTTAGGCAAATCCTTTCGATTGAGATAATGCTTGAAAATCCTTGAAAATTGAGATAATGCTTGTATTTATAAACATTAATTGCATTATCTCAATTAAAGAGAAATGATGTGATGCTACATTAAATATACAATGCAATAATAAATATGTAAGTAAGAATAAATATATATATAAAATAATAATAATTACATACGAAAATTATAAAATAAAAAAATAATTAAATTATCAAAATTAATTGATTTTAAGAAAAATATAAAAAAAAGACTAAATTGGATTGCAAGTAAAAAAAATCTGGGGTAAATCCGTAAATAAATAAAGTCTGGAGGACTAAATTGAATGCGCGAATTACATAGAGGGGTTGGAAGGGCAATTTTCCCTTCTCCTCTAAAACAACACCGTTCAAAAGGGTTAAATTGAAATTTAAAATAAATTAAAGGATGAATTTAAAAAACAAAAAAAAACCTAATTGGAAATATATTAAAAGGCGGAGGGGCCAAAAGCGCAATTTGCCCCTCCGCATGAAAAACACGCGGATCCTGGATCCAGGTCAGGTCGACGCGTGGATCCCCCTCCTTCAAATGGTGCCATTTTCACTTGGCTATTTAAGCCAAAATTATTAAGAAAAATTTCATTTTTTCATTCCTTTTAAAAAAAACAGAAAATTTTTCAAAAAAAGAGCTCTCAACCTCTCCCCTTTTCTTCAGGCACCGGCCTCTAGTCCGGTCATCAGCCGATCGTCGGCCACCGTGCCGATCACTGATTTTTGGCACCGGCACCGCCGTATGCGGTCGTCGGAAAAGGGAGAATCTCAAATCCGGTCCCTCCGAAACCTCTAAAAGCAAATCCGGGCTCAAAACCCTCAAAGTATTCGTAAAAACACCTCAAAAGCCCGAGAGACCTTTCGATCTCCGACAGTCTTTCCTCGGAGACGGTTCCTCGGCCATTCACGGCGATCACGGCTTAAAAACCAGGTTATTTCTTCCCTCCTATATTATTTATATGTATATAAACAATAAAAATAAACACATATAACAGAAAAAAATAAAATAGGGCTACAAGTATCAACCTTTAACCGATTGTTCTCTCTATATTGCGAAAATAAAAGTCTCTGTTTTTATTTGATTTCTGAATTTCCCCGGTCCTGGTACAGTGTTCTTAATGGCTTTTTATAGCCGAAATAAGAATAAAAAGAAATCTAAAGAAAATCTGTTTGATCTACAAATTTTTTATTCTCTTTCCTTTTGTTGTTTGTTTCCTTGCAGGTGAAGATCGCGGAGATTCGGAGGACTTGTCTTGCGGCGCTGTTGAAGATTAGAAACCCTAGGGTTTCTTCATCTATTTTAGGCAGTGTTTGTAACTGGGCCACAGTTTGAAATCGGGCCATGTATTTTGTCTTGTAATTGGGCTTGTAAAAACTGGACTTTATTTGTTTATTGAGGGCCAGGTAAAAATTTGGGTATTATAGCTGCCCCTCTTTGCTCGTTGTCGTATAACAGGAACGGAGCAATGACTTTAGAAATGGCCAATTTTTACCCGGTCACCCTGGATCTTGGTGCTCTTCTTCTTCAAGCAGCCACATTCTATCCTACTGCATTTTCAAAGGTATAAAAATTGGAGTCTCGATCCATTCCACCGCAACGTCAAGGAGATAGGATTGGTTTGTTTAGTCTGCCCCACTGCAATTTCAGTGGGATAAGATTTGCCATCTTCAGTCTGCCTCACTGCAACTTCAAGAGGATAAGACTTGCTTACGTAGGGTGAGTTTGGATGGGCGGTGCATTTACCTGTGGTTAGTGTAAAAAATAGCGGTGGCGGTGAGATTACATACTGTAGTGATACTGTAGCGTGAGACAAAAAGTAAACTAAACGCACCGCACCGTACCCAATCGCCCATCCAAACCCACCCTTAGTCTGCTCCACTACAACTTCAGGGAGATAAGACTAGATGCGATCTACTCTCTGTAACTTCAGAGAGATAAGATCCAAGGTTTTAATCTGCTCCACTGCAACCTTAGGGAGATAGGATTATCAGTTTTAATCTGCCCCACTGCAACTTCAGGGAGATAAGATTTGCCATCTTCAGTCTGCCTCACTGCAACTTCAGGAGGATAAGACTTGCGTACTTAGTCTACTCCACTGCAACTTCAGAGAGATAAGACTAGATGTAATCTGATCTCTGCAACTTCAGGGAGATAAGATCCAAGGTTTTAATCCGCTCCACTACAACTTCAGGGAGATAGGATTATCGGCTTTAATCTGCTCCACTGCAACTTCAGGGAGATAAGATTTGCCATCTTCAGTTTGCCTCACTGCAACTTCAGGAGGATAAGACTTGCTTACTTAGTCTGCTCCACTGCAACTTCAGGGAGATAAGACTAGATGCGATCTGCTCTCTACAACTTCAAAGAGATAAGACTTGTGATTTTAATTCGCTGCAACTTCCAGGGAGATAGGATTATCGGCTACGGATTTGTTCTTGAGGGAACATGACCTGTAAAAAAAATCCATTTTATGAACTTAATTATGCCTAATGATTAGGATGTTATGATCAAAATAAATTCAATGCTCCACCCTAGACATGTATGAATGACATTTGAATGGATGTAGAATGTCATTTTTCAAGAATTATCATTTCTTAAAGTTTATTAGGGTTTTTATTGCTGACGCCCTCTGCTTGGTTGTCATCTCCAAAGAAACACTTAATCAAATTGCCCCCATTGTGAACTTCAAAACTCAATTCATTAGGACGCAGAATTTGACCATCCTCCTTCCACTGTAACCCAATGGTAGGAAAATTTAACTCTTTTCAGTCCTCTCTTATCGTAATTCAAGGATGTAGATCATGAAACTCTTTTGCACCAATCCCAAGGTATCATACCAAATGCTCATGCACAAATGAAGAGTTTTTCTTCTAGAGGGAATTTCTTCCTACTCCTTGGTAATTGAAGCTTTGTCACCAATCAAGACTTCTTGTCATCTCATTCAGTATTTAGACAACAAAGATTGAAGAACAGTCTTAATTTAGTCTTTTTCCTTCTTTGACTTTTAAACCTGATGCGTTCTAAACAAATAGTCCTGCTTCTGGTTACTAAATTATTTAGAAATTCCAAGAGTAATATGCAAAACTTCTTTTGTGAAAGTTTTTTAGTCCATTAATCATTATTCTAATGCAACATGCTTGCTCAAAGATCAAAATATTGACTAAAAAATGAATTAATTCAAGGGATAACTCGAATAATAGAAAATGAATTTATTGATAGCAAGTGTCTTGAAAAGAAAAAAAAGGTATTCAAGAACATCGAAGAATGAAGTAGTTACAAGAAAAAACAAAAGCGGTACAAGTTATATGAAGACTAGGTGCCTTGGATATCGCCGCTTGAACTTCTCCGTGCAAACCAAGAACCATCCTGAATTTAACATGTGTTTAGGGGATTTACAGCACTTTGTCGATGCCCCCAAAATGTCGTCTATCCTTTCCTTGTTGACTTAAGTGTAGCAGGATCACCATATACCCCCAATCTGATAGTGTTTGAGCTGCCCTTTTCGGGTTTTCAACTCAAACCCCCTTCTGTCTCAAGGCTCCCTTTTTCGGTTTTCACCTTGGCCTCTCCATATTTCTTTTTAGGAAATCAGAGCGCCCTTCGTGGGTTTTCACTTTGAGTCCTTCCTTCCTTCAAGTGAAATATTTCTTGACCGAATCTGAATTTATAGGATTCGGAAGATTTTTGCCATCCATTTCACTCAAAATCAAAGCGCCTCCAGAAAAAGCCTTTTTCACAACATAAGGTCCTTCCCAATTCGGCATCCATTTCCCTCTGAAATATTTTTGTAAAGGGAGGATCTTTTTCAAAACCAAATCCCCCTCATGAAATTCTCTGAGACGAACCTTCTTATTATAAGCTTGCATCATTTGCTTCTGATACATTTGACCATGACGAATAGCTTTTAGTCTTTTCTCTTCAATCAGGTTCAACTGATCCTACCGAGATTGGATCCATTCGGCCTAATCCAACTTTAGCTCAGCCAATACCAGAGAGAAGGAATTTCAACCTCAATAGGTAAAACTGCATCCATTCTATAAACCAAAGAAAAAGGTGTTGCCCCAGTAGAAGTCCTGACAGATGTTCGGTAAGCCAGAAGAGCGAATGGTAACTTCTTATGCCAATCCTTGTAAGTTTTAGCCATCTTTGCCACAATCTTCTTAATATTTTTGTTTGCTGTCTCTACTGCACCATTCATTTTTGGACGATACGGTGACGAATTATGGTGTCTAATGTTGAACTGACTGTAGACTTCTGCTATTGTGTTGTTATTCAGATTCAGCTCATTGTCAGATATGATTCTTTCAGGCATTCCATATCGACATATGATCTCTTTCTTCAAAAACTTACTGACTGCTGACTTCGTGACATTAGCATATGAGGCTGCTTCTACCCACTTAGTGAAATAGTCAATAACCATAAAAATGAAACGATGTCCATTAGAATCCTTCGGTGATATTGGTCCAATGACGTCCATACCCCATATGGAGAAAGGACATGGAGAAGTCATAACATGAAGAGGTGAAGAGGCGCATGCATTTTATCCCCGTAAATTTGGCATTTCTAGGCATGATTGATGCAATCTCTTTCCATGGTGGCCCAGTAATATCCAAATCTCATGATCTGTCTAGCCATTGTGAATCCATTGGCGTGCGTTCCAAAAATACCCTCATGGACTTCTTCTAGAATTCCCTTAGCCTCTACAGCGTCCACGTATCTCAACAGTACTCGATCCTTTCCCCTTTTGTATAGGATCTCTCCATCTAGGACAGAGTCAATAGCTAATCTCCTTAATGTCCTCTTATCATTCTCTGTTGTCTGATCAGGATATTCGCGATTTTTCACATATAGTAATATATCTTGGTACCAGGGACGATTATCACTCTCTATTTCTTCAATGTTGTAACAGGGGGCCAGGATCTCATAAATACTAATTTGAATGGGCTTCATGTCCTCCAACTGATTCACTTTAATCATGGAAGCTAAAGTAGCAAGAGCGTCAGCCATCTAATTTTCTTCCCGTGGGAGATAACAGAAGGTAATGTTGTCAAACTCTTCGATCAATTCCAGAACCAATCTCCGATAACGGATCAACTTAGGGTCTCTTGTCCCCCATTCCCCTCTTAGTTGGTATATTACCAATGCTGAGTCTCCGTACACTTCTAATGTCTTGATTTTCCGATCTATGGCTGCCCGTATACCCATGATGCAAGCTTCATACTCAGCCATGTTATTAGTGCAATCAAAGTCTAATTTACTGGTGAAAGGATGATAATCTCCATTCGGAGACACCAGGACTGCCCCAATCTCATTGCCTAGTGCATTCGATCCTCCGTCACAGTTTAATCTCCAAGAATGATTTTCTTGGGGATCCTCTTCAGCATTTGCCACATACATCAAATCTTCATTCGAGAAATCAAAGTCCAAAGGCTCATAATCTTCTAGAGCTCTGCTAGCCAAGAAATTTGCTATCGCACTCCCTTTAATGGCCTTCTGGCTTACATATACTATATCAAAATTGGAAAGCAAGATTTGCCATCTAGCCATTCTTCCCGTCAACGTCGTTGATTCCATCATATACTTTAAAGGGTCTAATTTTGAAATTATCCAAGTCGTGTGATAGAGTAAGTATTGCCTCAACCTCTTGGTTGTCCAAATCAAGGCGCAACATAGTTTTTCGATAGACAAATATCTCATTTCACAATCAGTGAATTTCTTACTGAGATAGTATATCGCATTTTCCTTCTTTCCAGTCGCGTCATGTTGACCCAGCACGCATCCCATGGAGTTATCGAACACCGTCAAATACAAAATCAAGGGTCTATCTGGGCTAGGTGGTGACAGCACTAGAGTATTGGATAAGTATTGCTTTATCTTTTCAAAGGCTTTCTGGCATTCTTCATTCCAGACATCAGGATTATGTTTCTTCAAAAGGCAAAATATGGGGTCACATTTCTCGGTCAACTGTGAAATAAACCGAGCAATATAATTCAAACTTCCTAAAAAACCTCGAACTTCTTTCTGAGTACGCGGTGGCGGTAAATCCTGTATTGCCCTAACCTTGTCTGAGTCAATCTCGATCCATTTCTCACTAACCACGAAGCCCAACAGCTTTCCTAACCTGGCTCCAAAAGTGCATTTTGTTGGGTTGAGTTTGAACTAAAACTTTCTTAGCCTTAAGAACAATTTTCTCAAGACCTGCACATACTTATCGTCTGTTCTAAATTTGGCAATCATATCATCAACATAAACCTTAATCTCTTTATGCATCATGTCGTGGAACAAGGCTACCATGGCTCTCTGATATGTTGCTCCCGCATTCTTTAATCCGAATGGCATTACTTTGTAACAGAATGTTCCCCACAAAGTAATAAATCTAGTCTTTCCCATATCTTCAGGGTGCATCTTTATTTGATTGTATCCTGAGAAACCATCCATGAAGGAAAACAATAAATATCCCGCCATATTGTCAACCAAAGTATCGATATGCGGCAGTGGGAAATTATCTTTTGGGCTTGCTTTGTTCAGATCTCTGTAATCCACCACATTCATACTTTTCCATCTTTTTTTAGGAACTGGAACAATGTTGGCTACCCATTCAGAATATTTGACCTCTTGTAAAAACCCCGCATCAAACTGTTTCTTGACTTCCTCCTTTATTTTAAGCACAATATCGGGCCTCATTCTTCTCAGTTTCTGTTGAACTGGCTTACAATCCTCCTTTATAGAGGCGATGTACCACGAAGTCAGTGCTCAATCCAGGCATATCCTGGTATGACCATGCGAAAACGTCTTTGAACTCTCGAAGTAATTCAATGAGGTCTCGTCTTGTCTTTGCAAAAATCTCAATTCCAATTTTCACCTCTTTTCCTTCTTCCAAGCTCACAACTTCTACTGATTCTTTATGAGGTAGGATTTGTTTTTCCCCTTGTTCTACCACCCTGAACAAGTCTAGAGATAAACCACAATCTTCATCACCTTCAAACTCGTGCGATCCCTCTAAACACATGTTTCGTTCAAAAGGACACTCTGAGTTCGGAGCGGCGTCATTCACGTCGTTGATATACAGGGACCTAATATGGTTACAAAAGAATGTATGAATTTATGTACAATTACTTGTGCAATGATTATAAATGAAAGAATATATTTACTTGTATGGAAAGAATGAAAGAATATTTGTTCGAAACGATTGCAAAGATGTTTTATTAAAATAATGATATTCAAACATAAGCCTATTTCACAAAAGAGCTCTTGTTATTTCTAGGCTAAAACAAAAAGTTTGTTCTGAATATTACTCTGAGATAGTTCTAAAGACTTTAGGTATTTCTTCCGCAGTCCAATTGTCTAGAACACTCCTAGGCTCATAAGGGCGAATATCTAACCTGCTCCTCTCTTTATTCGCATGCTCATGAATGGCATTGATGTGCATATTTCCCAACGTCTCTTCAATGCTTTCCTTAACTGGTATCTTTCTCTCAGCATGAATAACTCCTCCAGATACAAAGGTTTTGGATACGTGTGGAATTATCATTGGCTCACATTTGGTTTCCTCCCCACTTAGACACACCCTTCTTCTTTCCTGCCTTTTTTCTAGCTCCTTCTTTCTCTATCCTCTGTCTGGCTTCTATCCTAAGCCAAAGTGATCTTGCTTCCCTTTCAGTACTGACACCTCAATCCTCCCTTGAAGATATCTCCCCAGCCCTTTTCCAGGTAAAGCTCCTTTTCCTACCAATAGCTGCAAACCCATTTCTGTGGTTTTGGATAATTTAGACACCAAAATTTTGCTTCCTTCAGGAGTAAATGCCACGTTTACAAACTCCAAAGATCGAAATGAGCATTCTATTGACTCATCATTAGTCTCCATGTACGGCATCTCATTGGATACAGCTGCTATTATATCCTCTTCGGCGTTGATTGTCATTAGCCGACCTTCTGACACTAACTTCAGCTTCTGATGTAATGATGACAGTACTGCCCCCGCCGAATCTATCCATGGTCTTCCTGATAAAAAATTGTAGGAAGGTTTGATATCCATCACAATAAAATCTACCTCATAAACTGTTGGGCCAATCAGTAGGGGTATCTCAATTCTTCCCATGACCTTTCTTTCTGTACCGTCAAACGCCCTTACCATATTTTGGCATGTTTTCATGTGCAAACTATTTATGGGAAGCCTGTTGAGTGTGAATAATGGCAACACGTTCAAAGCTAATCCATTATTAATCAACACTCCTGGCAAAATATGCCCCTTGCATTGTGCAGTGATATGCAAAGCCTTAGTAGATCCCACGCCCCTAGGAGGTATTTCATCATCATTGAAGAATATGAAGTTATCAGCACTGATATTATTGACCAACCGA
Organism: Gossypium hirsutum; assembly: GCF_007990345.1. Classification (NCBI taxonomy): domain Eukaryota; kingdom Viridiplantae; phylum Streptophyta; class Magnoliopsida; order Malvales; family Malvaceae; genus Gossypium; species Gossypium hirsutum. The sequence continues at coordinate 10,083,208 of NC_053449.1, forward strand.
TCTAACTTGCTGACAGAAATATCATTGGCCACATAGGTCTCATTTAGCATCCTCATCAACGCACTTCTGTGTACTTCTGAATTCAAGAGCAAGGTTAGTACAAATATGCGAGCCAATTTTTTATGCAACTGCTCGACAACAATGTACTCGCTGTGCTTCAAGAATTTAAGGAATTCCACGGCTTCTTCCTCCTTCACTGGCTCGTTGATAGACAACACAAGCTTAGCTATTTTCCCCTCTTGTTCCACTATTATGGCCCTTCCTTTCACATGTTCTGGATCGGCACTCTCATCCTGATCCTTTGTAGTCTCCATTCCAAGGACAGTTGTATTGCACTCATAGTTCCACGGAACCTTCCTACTATCTTGGTAAGAAAAGGTTGCAGGTTTCTTTATTATGATTCTTGGCATTACTGGCGCTCTCACTTCATCATTCCTTGGTTGTGAGATGATGACCACAGGCTGAGTTACTCTTGGAACCTTTGTGGATTCGGATGTACAAATACTCCCCTCCTCCTTAGCTTCTTCATAAAACTTCATTTCCTTGTTATCCATCAGGCCTTGAACCAAGGCTTTGAATTCTATGCATTCTTGAATCTCATGTCCCTCCTCATGATGGAACTCACAATAGTTTTCCACCTCTTCAAAGCTTCTTTCTGAATCCAATACAAGCAACCCTCTTTCTACCATATTCTTCCAGATCCATCTCAAAGGGATCTTCACTTCTGCGGTATCTTCTTTGATTTTTCTTCCCATGTTACCTCCTATCATGTTTACTGCATTTTCATTGTGATTAGGTAACGGATTCTCTGTACTGGACGAATCATCTACTTTAACAACACCCATGCTTATGAGTCTTTTTACCAGCTTCTTGAACGCTGTACAATATTCTATGGAATGCCCCACGACTCCTGCGTGATAATCGCATTGTGCGTTTCCATCATACCACTTAGGGTACGGAGGCTGCAAAGGTTTCAAGTGGTAAGGGGAAACCACGTGTGCATTGAATAGATTCTGATACAGTTCCCTAAACGACATCGGAATCGGCGTAAATTGAAGCTTCTCCGTATTTTGCCTTGTGTCGGATCCTCGTTTTGATGATCCTTACTGGTTAACAGCCACTTTTCCCTGTTGATTCACCGTAATCGTCTTTGAATATGAACTTGTGTTGTTGACCTCATTTTCCTTCTTCGAGGCCGACCTTCTGCTACTTTCTCCAGCATCTATCTTCCCGCTTCTGATAGCATTTTCTATCATTTCGCCATTCATAACTATGTCAGAAAAGCTTTTAGCAGCACTTCTTAACATATGTGTAATAAATGGAGCCTTCAATGTGTTTACGAAAAGCATCGTCATCTCTCTTTCTAGAAGAGATGGCTGAACCTAGACAGCGACCTCCCTCCATCTCTGTGCGTATTGCCTAAAACTCTCGTCGGGTTTCTTTTCTATGTTCTGCAGAGTGATCCTATTAGGTACCATGTCAATCACATGGCTGTACTGCTTTATGAACGTCTGTGCTAGATCTTTCCATGAATTAATCTGGGTACGGGTCAATCGATTGTACCACTTGGATATTGCCCCTGTGAGGCTATCCTGGAAGCAATGTATCAGGAGTTGGTCATTATTGACATAACCAGTCATTCGTCTGCAAAACATGGTAATATGAGCTTCGGGGTTACTAGTTTCATTGTACATCTCAAACTCTGGCATTTTGAATTTGTAAGGGAGTACTAAATCCAGAACCAAGCTCAATTCTTTAGCATCCATCCCATAGTACCTTTCTGCCCATTCCGTCGCTCTAAATTTCTCTTCCAACCATTTGTACTTTTACTCTAGCTGTTTTGGCAATTCATCATTCATTTTCTCCTTCCCAGCCGTTTCATCGAAGTCAGGGATAGCAGGATTAACAAGGTTGACTCCAGGGTTAGAGCCTGATCCTGCCTGACGATTCATTAGCGTTGCAGCGTCGTCCTAAAATTGCTGAGGCCTAATGGTAACAGAGGATTTACGCGGGTATATCTCAACTTGCTGAGGGGTAAAGTCTGGAGGATAGACAGGTCCCTCATTGTCTCCTTCTTCAACATTGAGCACAGAGCCTTTTCCTTTATCAATTCCCTTATTGAACCATTGAGTTAACTGAGCCATCATACTCCCTTGAGATTCCATCATTTTGTCTATCATTTTTTGCTGCTCATTCATTTGCTTTTGAAGCTGCTCCTGCATTTCCTTTTGGGACTGTTCTAGCCTTTCCATTCTTTGATCCATGTCCTTAGTTTTTGATCAAGTACCGTAGCGATGTTTAGTAGGCTGGTTGGTTTCCAGATTAACTGATGAGTGATTTAAATTAATTATAATCTTTTAATATTTTTAAATGCATATGAAGTAATGCAATGCATGAATGCAAAAAAGGCGTCAATTTTGATTCAATTCCATTTAAGAAAACTTTACTAGAAAGCAAATTTCTTTACATAAAGTGAATTACAAATAAAGCTTTACCCTATTGCTCAGCATTCTAAACTTCCTAAGTAACACAGCTAACTCTTGTCCCCGATCTGATTCTAATTCATACTTCACACTCAGCATGTCTGCTTGTACTGCCAAAGCTTGTACATGATCAGCTACTTCTCGGATCTGGACCACAGCTTCCTCCATAATATGATCTCTGCTCCTAACTTGGTTCTGAAAGTAGTGTAGCTGTTCCTTATTACGATTTTCATTTGCTTCCAAGTGCTTGATACGATTTTCACAATTTTGCAACGTCATTTCTAGCTCTTCGATTATTTGCTTCATTTCCTCAATCTTGCTCAAGCTTGCTTTCAACTCTATTGCAGAATTTCGATTTTGATATTTACGAAGAGATCCTTCCAACACGATCACCCTATCCTTTAACTCGACTTTTCCTTTTGGCTTTCTGACAAACTCTTTTCTAAAGCCTCGTTTCGTCTCTGCATTTCTTGGAATTTCTGTTCCCATATATCGGCTTTGTCCTTTTCTTCTCGAATTTCTGCTCACCACTGTTCTGACGTTTTTCCCAGCCCGGCAGTTCTCATTGACAGACGCAACTTTTTATAATCCGTCTTCAGACTAACCAGCTCCTCCTCAGCCTTATTTTTCTCTTTCCTTAATTTCTCAGTCTCAAGCTTCTGAACATCTATGTTCAATCTCAAGTTCATTTTTTCCTCCTCCATTTGCTCTATCTTCTTTTCTAAATCTGCATTTCTTCTCTCAAAATCTTGTCTTATGATTTCCAACTCAGAAGGGATAACTCGCCTTCCTGACTTACCTTAGGTATATTGTCGTTGATTCTCTTACCCCACCATTCATTATACTCAGGAGTTGTTATCGGACCCACAGCTAATTCATTCGACGAATCTATTTCCACGCGCTAGACATTTCTTGAATATTCTTTCTATAACCATCATCTTTGTGCGAAAATTCACAACCAGCTATCCCTTGGGTCGCAGGTATAAATTGTCTTGACCTATACTATCTCAGCACCAATAACGGGGCATATCCAATAGCTCCCCAAATCCGAAGTAATGGAACCCAATCGAAATTAACACACCTATACAGGATCTTATCTGGAAGCAACTAAGGAGCTCTCCACTCAACGTCTTCCTCCTGAAGATTTTGAAGAATTGCCATCCACTTCTCCTCCGAATGTCGTCTCTCCTCGGTGTAGCTACTATCTCCCTTAGTGGTGAACAATTTCTAGAGAAAACTCGATACGAAACATTATCCACCTTCCAAAAGTGACTGTGAAACCATACAAGTAGAATATGTGCACATCCAATAAATCTGTCCTCACCTGTTTTTCAGCATGCACTCAATGATCTGAAGGTTTCTGCCAAAATTGCCAGAATCGGTGTAACCTTCTTATCAAGCCGGTCAAATAAATCAGTGATTGCTTCATCCACATGCCCCAAGGCCTTGGGGAAGACAACCAAGCCATATATACTTAAAGAAAAGACATCTAACCTCTTTCTCACATCTAGGTGTGTTAGAATTGCATCTTTCAAACTTCTCCAAGGAACGCATTTACTATCCCCCTTTTGCTTAATCCATGCAGCAACCCACTACTCACTCATCCCTGTTATACCCATCAGCTTCTTTGAAAAGGTGGGCACATTTACCGCTCTCGAGTAAACCCTATCCACTTGAAACTTTGAACATTAGAGTAAAGCCACATTTTCTTCTATCGTAGGTACCAAATCGACCTTCCCAAACGTGAAGCAGCTACAAGCAGGATTCCAAAACTAGGCGAGAGCTCGAAACAAATGCTTGTCTACCTTCACATCAAGCAAATAAGGCAAATCCCCATAATTTTCATAAAATAACTGTCTAACCTCATTATTCCACTGATCTCAGATTTCCTTCAACTCTTGCAAATTGTTTTGAGTTACACTGATGCGAGTAAAATCCCATAATTCCGAAACATACCCATCATCCAGGCTATCACCCTTTTCTTGCTGCGTTGTTTCGGACCAAGTTCGGACAGCCGCATTGTCCTCCACTTTATCAAGAAACCCTTTTTCCATGACAAGCTTTCTATCTAGCAACTGAATCTGAACTGACGCCTTTTATGATGAAATGAAATGCCATGTCATGCAATCAAAATAAAACACAAAAGTCAGTATCAAATATAAGCATATAATCAAGGAAAAGTAAAACGTCTATTAGGACATCTACTAGGGTTTAGTGTAGTTCTACCTAAGGCAAGCTCCTAAGGCTCATTATATGCGGTTTGGCTCTAAAGTAAAGGTACTCAAACCAGCAGATTTCTTGATCTTCACCCATTATAGGCTCATATAGATCAAGTTCAGTTCAGGGGGACACATTTTCCCTATGACTATACGGAGATGAAAATCTCACGAAGGCATAGGTACCGATGTATCTCGAAAGCGATCCACTATCCTATACGAAGGTGAAAACCTCACGAAGGAATAGCTTCTCACTTCCACTTAGAGGGTAAAATTATCCAGTACATGTAATGTACAATGCAAAATAATTTAAAGTACTTAAATCAATTAAGCATGAATGCAAGAGGATTTTTTTAAAATGAATTTCATTTTTTCTACTATAAGACAAAAATTAATCAACTTTGCGGCTCGACTCTCTTATTATAAAAAAAATGTCCCCAGCGGAGTTGCCAAGCTGTCGAAACCATTTTTTTGAAAAAACAAAAATTAGTTGTCGACCTTTAAAAAAAATTAGGAGTCGCCACCAATCTTTTATTAAGGTGTGATTGGGTCACCTAAAAACGACTTTGGTCTACGAATTTTAGAAAAATGGGTCCGGGAGTCAGTTATGTATGAGGAAGGATTAGCACCCTCATTACGACCAAAAATTGGTACCTAGTTAGTTAATTAATGTCTTAATGTTGAAAATTTGAAAAATATAATCCTTAGCAAAAACTTAAAAACGTTACGTATTAAGACCCTTATCATTTCAGAGAAAGAAAATGCCACACCCAATGTTTTAGGGCACGACATTCTAATTTCCTCAAAAATGAATTAGGCCAAAATACTCGTGTAATAAAATTTAAAAGAATATCCATTTATTCAAGATTTAAGAAATCGCGGCCAAATACGTTAGGGCACAATTCCTCCAAAATTCCAAACTCCGAATATTTCCTTTATTATTTTTTAGAACAAATCTTCATTTCGAGAAATCAATGCGTCACATCCAATACGTTAGGACACAACGTGTTGAATTCCCAATAATGAGTTCTTATTTTTTTGATTAAAGAGAAACGCTTGATTGTTAGATTTAACGAAGAAAATCGGAACCCAATAAGTTAGGGCTCAATTTCCTTGAAAATCCTAAATATAAGCATTATCTCAATTTTGAAAATTTTGAAATCGAGTAAAAAAATGATGTGATGCTACATTAAATATACAATGCAATAATAAATATTACGATGGCATAGAAATAATATGAATAAATAAATAAAGATAATGACATGCAAAATACCATATAAATGGGCAAGATAATAAAAAATATGCAAACATAAATTGATAAACAAATGATTGAAATAAACAAAAAAAAAAGATGTATACATGTACACATAAAAAATATATAGGTTTGAAATAATTAAAATAATATGAAAATTAATTAAATAAATAAAACAAGTATATATATATGCGGAAAATATTAGTTTTAAAAAAAGGGTATAAATATGTAAGTAAGAATAAATATATATAATAATAATTACATACGAAAATTATAAAATAAAAAAATAATTACATTATCAAAATTAATTGATTTTAAGAAAAATATAAAAAAAAGACTAAATTGGATTGCAAGTAAAAAAAATCTGGGGTAAATCCGCAAATAAATAAAGTCTAGACGACAAAATTGAATGCACGAATTACATAGAGGGGCTGGAAGGGCAATTTTCCCTTCTCCTCTAAAACGGCGCTGTTCAAAAGGGTTAAATTGAAATTTAAAATAAATTAAAGGACGAATTTAAAAAAACCTAATTGGAAATATATTAAAAGGCGGAGGGGCCAAAAGCGCAATTTGCCCCTTCGCATGAAAAACACGCGGATCCTGGATCCGGGTCGGGTCGACGCGCAGATCCCCCTTCTTCAAATGGTGTCGTTTTCACTTGGCTATTTAAGCCAAAATTATAAAGAAAAATTTCATTTTCTAATTCCTTTTTAAAAAAAATAGAAAATTTTTCAAAAAAAAAACGACTCTGAACCTCTCCCCTTTTCTCCAGGCACCAGCCTCTGGTTTGGTCATCGGTCGGTCGTCGACCACTGCACCGGTCGCTAATTTCTGGGGCCGGCACCATCGTATGCGGTGGTCGAAAAAGGGAGAATCTCAGATCCTGTCCCTCCGAAACCTCTAAAAGCAAACTCAGGCTCAAAACCCTCAAAGTATTCTTAGAAACACCTCAAAAGCCCGAGAAACCTTTCGATCTCCAACCGTCTTTCCTCGAAGACGGTTCCTCAGCCGTTCACGGTGATCAGGGCTTAAAAACCAGGTTATTTCTTCCCTCCTATATTATTTATATGTATATAAACAATAAAAATAAACACATATAACAGAAAAAAATAAAATAGGGATACAAGTATCAACCTTTAATCGATTATTCTCTCTGTATTGCGAAAATAAAAGTCTCTGTTTTTATTTGATTTCTGAATTTCCCCGGTCTTGGTACAGTGTTCTTAATGGCTTTTTATAGCCGAAATAAGAATAAAAAGAAATCTAAAGAAAATCTGTTTGATCTGCAAATTTTTTATTCTCTTTCCTTTTGTTGTTTATTTCCTTGCAGGTGAAGATCGCAGAGATTCGGAGGACGTGTCTTGCGGCGCTGTTGAATATTAGAAACCCTAGGGTTTCTTCATCTATTTTGGGCCGCGTTTGTAACTGGGCCACCATTTGAAATCGGGCCATGTATTTTGTCTTGTAATTGGGCTTGTAAAAACTAGACTTTATTTGTTTATTGTGGGTCGGGTAAAAACTTGGGTATTCCACAACCAGTTAAGCAATTCTTCACTACTTCATTTATGGCTGGATTTAAACGGTGCTTTGCATCCACCACTGGTTTCTTTCCTTCCTCTAGTCTAATCTTATGTTGACACAATGCAGCTTAATTCCTTTAATATTTGTGATAGCCCATCCAATTGCTTTTTTGTGTTCCTTTAATACGCTCAATAATGCCCCTTCCTGCTTAGAAGTTAGTCCTGCTGCTATAATTACTGGCAAAGTATTTTGGTCTCCCAAATATTCATACTTTAGATGTTCAGGTAATGGTTTCAATTCCAATTTAGGTGGTTTAATAATAGAATGAACCATTTTAGTTGTAGTCGGAGTTACCTGTTCTGATTTTTCTCTGCTTGTACGCCACCAGTCAAGCTGAAAGGCTAGTTCGTTATTTTATTGTTCTACATCGTTCATGCTTTCCTCCTCTGGTTCATCCTCATTTGAATTACTAACATTGCTAGTTCCAGATTATCAGGTGTCTGCTTTGGTGGTGTGCATTCTACTAAGTTAGCATGGTCTATTTCTCAGTTTATTCCTCATGTAAGCTCGTTCCCACTAACTTTTTCCAAAATGTCAATTCTTTCTCTGCCTATTTTTGATTAAATACTCCCTCCGGCTATAATATCAAATCATCGCTTGCTCTACCCATCCAACCCATCATAGAAATGTTCTAGTTGTATTGCAAAGTTAATGCCTCCTCCCAATATTGATTGAATAATCTTTTTAAATATTTCTCGTGCCTATCCCAATGTTTCAGCAACATCTTGCTTAAATTTGAATAACTTTTCATATGTGCTAATTACATTGGTCATAGGCACAACTTGTTGTAAGCATAATTGCACAAATTCAGCCTAGGTTGTAATCTTATCTGGAGGAAGTGCATTTAGCCAAGCTTTTGCTTGAACTTTTAAGGCGAATGGGATTAATAACAATTTAATAGCCTCTGTTGAAACACCATCGTATACAATGGTGTTGCATATATGTTTGAATTGCTGAAGAAAATCTATGAGACCCTTTTCATTATAACTATCAAACCTGATGTTTGAAGAAATCCATGTTAGCAACTCAGGGTTCAGTTCAAAATAAGGAATTTGAATAATAGGTCGAGTAATATTGGGTCATAACCAGTTCATATCAAAGGGAAATACCCCTAGTACCTACACCATCGTGTTAAAAGTTAAATAGGATATATTATATGAAAAATGTTAAGAATTATATATAAACTTCCCTTATAAATGTCTTTGTACTCTATATTCATGACTTTCGACAATCCCTGTTACCAACAGAAACAAATTGTTAGTAATACATATAATAATATTAATAATACTAAAATCAACAAAAAAAGATAATTAGAGTTAAATTCATATCTATAATAAAACAAAATTTCCTAATTATTCCCTAAAACGCAAAAATTATAATTAATCTAGTAACATTGCCTCCCCGGCAATGGTGCCAACAACTTGACCACCTCTAGATGTACTAATTTCTAAAGTGTAAATACTACAACTAAAGATATGAAATTGAGACGGTGTTTGCAAATATATGGGTCAGCTTATAATATAGCTTTTAGAACAAAGTAGGTGAGTGTTCCGAGGATCGTACCAAAGGGAGGCGAGTACTAAATTAATATTAACCTAAACTTAAGTAAAACTAATTAGTGCTTTAGATAAATTATATTACAAGAAGACATAAAACAAAAAATAGTTTGGGTTTTATAAGAAAATAAATAAACATGCAAAATAGAGTGAACACAATAAACTAATGTGTAAATCAACCAAATCTATGGGTGATTAGCTCGATTCAATGGTCATAACTAATTCCTATTACAGGTTTCTACTAAATCAACTAGTCGTTACCCTAGCAGGACCTCTTGATCTTCCACTAAACTAACAAATTGGCAAGAATTACTTATCTCTTGACCTTACAGTCCAGACCAGATTGGGGGAAGGGGTTCATGGATAGGCATTATCAATTTTGGGTTAATCCCCACCTAGATGAATTCCTAGGGTTGTCAGGCCTAGGGTTTAAGTTCTTCTCATCCCAAATAGTTGGTCAACTAATAAACCCTACATAGAAATTAATTCATCACACTTTCACTCGCTATCCCCCATAGGAGGATTAATTCCTCACGGATTTCATAAGCAATGTAAACTTGATAAAATAAATAAACATTATGAACAAATCAAGAATAAGAGTTTAAGAAGAAATCATGATTGTATTGAATATTTGAAGTGCAGAAATCCACGAAGTTTGCATTGAATCTAAAAATCAGATCTTTCGATGAAAATGAATGGAAATAACTAAAAAGAAATCCTAAGTCTAAAAAGAACTAGAAACTGAAAACTAAACTAAAAATAAAATTCCAAGTTACAAAAGCAGTCCTTTCTCAAGTGTCTTATAAGTCTATTTATAGTGTTAGGGTTGGCCGTCATCCTTAGCCCTAGGTCGGCTGATGTCTTTATATTAATTTCCATTGTACGAACCATAACTTCTTTCGCTAGTATTTCTTCCCGTACAAGGTAGGTGTCGTGACATCCAATTCATGTGTCATGACATCGAAGGTAGTTTGTTTGGCTCAAGTTCAGCTTCAAGGGTGTGTCATGACATCGACTGGATTCGTCACAACACCAAAGGCAGTCTTGGAATTTTGGCACTTTGTTCACTATATTCTTACATTGGACTCCCGTGTTGCAGCATGGCGACCAGCCTCGAACTCTCATACCGTTGAATGGTGTCTTGCACACTCATTAGGTATGTTAGTCCTCCTTTAGGCCTCGTTCGGCCCCTAAAGTCATAAAACGACTCAAAATAAATTGAAACTAAAATAGAAAAAGTAACTAAAACATAATAGAATTGCTTGTATTCAAGCTCTTTAATTATGAAAACTAGTTTAATCTGCTGTAACGAATTACAACAGATCAATAGACAAACTCAGACCAACTAATAATTATACTTTTCATAAATATGAATACCCCCATACCCTATGCTGACAGATTACTATGGAAAATTCCCTCTTCAAAATTACATATACATACTTTCATTCAGTAATTGTCCCTTAAATTTATTCAAATCCATCACAAGACTAACCAAACCAAGTTAACATCAAATTATCAGATCCTTATAATAGAATTATCCTGCAAAGAGATCTCAGAGCTTTACCTAGATTTACCATATATTCTAATAACCAGATTCTGCCACGTAGGCATTCTTGAGTATGCCACATAAACACATTTCATGATTCGCCATAAAGGTAATACAGAATACACCACAAAGGCTAAACAGAATGCCACAAAGGCAAAACAGAATCTGCCACAAAGGCTAAATAGAATGCGCCACAAAGGCCAAGTAGAACGCCACCAAGGCTTAGTGTTGATGCTACTAAGGCACCACATGAACTGTCATGTTTGCGATATGGATTTGCCTAAACTCACCATCGCGTGAGGTTTGCCCATCATCGCCCTTGGTCATGCAGAAACCCCAGTAGATAAATGTGGCTCATCCGTCCTTTCCAAAATGTGTCATGGTCATGGTCTTTCCTTAGAATTGTCGTACCAAAATTCATGTTTACTGTTCCGACGGACTTCTATGAATACCATTGCGGTGTCAAAAATCACATCATATAACCTCCTAACCCTTCGTTAAACCCTATTTCCTCAACATTTTTAGCCATGCATCGTACATCTACATAAATACACATTATTGTATCATAGTATATGTTCTTGTACACACATATTTTTAGTTTACAGAATCACATGCACTCATACATACAACACATTACACACTTAACTCTCACATATTTTATACAAAGATCACATATACACGTTCAACAGTCACTCCAAGGCTCATAAATTGCTACAGGAACATCAACCATAAAGACTTTATGGAATGATTATAGGAGTCAAGGCTAGGGACTCACTTGACACTCACTTTTATCGTAGCTTGGAATTCAAAATTAGAACATCCTTCTCGAACCATTAGCAACAATTACTTCAAGGACATAGAACCATTATAAAAAATTCATTTATAAACAGATTGCTAACAACACAACTACAAATGACCCCCGTGAAATACTTCTTACTCATAACTTACTATTGCTTTCTAACATCTGTACTCTTTCAAAAACTAAACATGCAAAGATGCTAGACTTACCAAAAGATTGAAACACTCACTAATTAACCCAAAATCCTTAGCTTTCATTTTAACAAAGAAAAGAGAACATTTAATTTTAAAAAGAAGAACTAGATTAATTTTAAAAAGAAGAACTAGAAAGTAGTATTAAAGGAAGGGAAAACAATCTTCAACTTTCTCTTCTCACCATATATACATACTCATCTTCTCTTAGTGGACCTTGACAAGTGTTAATTGTATACAGTAATTGTCCTTTAATTGGCTTACAAGGATTGGAAGAAATATAAATGAGAGTCTTGAACATGCTATTTGACCAGTCAACTCATTGGCTCCAAACTAAATCACATTTCAAAAATCCATTTAGCAAAGTGCTCAAGCAAATTGGACGTACTATACATTTGGCGATAACTCATATATTGCGTTTAATATTTAACTAAAACTTTGAGGCATACTCTTCACTCATCTTATTCCTTCTCAGATAGAGATTGCTATGAGAACTAAATCTTGACATACTTCTCTAGGTGAATACTCTATGCGCCAAACATCACTTCACTAGAGGCTTAACAATTAGCGGACTTACTATTAGAGTGTGCCAAAATAAATAACCTTCAACACTATACGCCTTACTTTTAGATCCGACAGATTTGGGATATGACATTATGATTACCTTCGAATATACTAACGTCTTATTCCATCACATCCTCCTCATCTTTAGTTTCCTCGTCATCACTTCCTTCCCTTTCTTTACTTTTTTGCTCCTCTAATCTATGATGGGATTCCATTGGGTCATATTTCTTTGGCAGTAAATTTGGTATTCTCATACTATTTTTCAATGCAAATTCTTGAAAAACTGGGCTCGTCTCTTGCATCCATCTTATCATCCACTCCGTGTCTAGAATGCTGCTTTCGCCTACCTCTTTTTGAGATGTCGATTTTGTTTTCTATTTTAGTGAAGTTGGGACGTCCATCTTTTTCTTTTGGCATTTGTTCCAATCCCTTATTTACTTTCATTGAAGATACTTATACTTTGTGTATAATGAGTATCTAATGAGGCTCCTATATGGCTTCATGAATTGTTTAGTGGTTTTCATTGGAACTCCGACCTTCTTGCACAAAGTCGTCACTAAATGGGGAAGAAAACCCTAAATTTTTGGCCCCTAATGCATCACTTCATATAATGATAAATCCATGTCCCGATGCGCACTTGTTTCTTCTACAAAACAACATATAGCAAAACCTCTCAAAAAGTATTGACGTTAGATACGTTCAAAGCAGGAGCAAAAATTGCATCCACATTTTAGCAATCAGAAACATAATTGCTTGATTAAAGGAAGTAGGAATATCAGTACTTGGGCGATGATTCCATTCACCCCTACCTTCTATTAGATAGTTTATAATGTTATCCATATTAATATCTATAAAATATTCTAAGTCACTTTCTTTCAAAAATTTGGATTCATAATACAAAGCATTATAAAACTTACAAATTTCTCTAGGGGTGATGAGCACCACTTTCCCTCATACTGGTATAGTATCCTAAATAGTCGCATACGGTTTCCTTGACTATTGGTCCTTCAAAGATATATAAAACTCTTGTACTACTCGGACTATAACAGGATCTCTAGGGGTTATGCAAAAGCGTTCCCATCTATGGTATTGAACCAACAACAAGATTTCCTTACATAAAATCATCGATGGTTTAAACCCCCGTTCTTGTATAAATTTCTTTCCTTAAAGTTCCAAAAAGAATTTTTCTATTTTCAGGTTTGGAAAATTTATGGGATTTGTAACCATTGATGGTTCTTGATCCCTATATTTTCCTGAAGGCATTTTCAATAATCTTATAACTAAAAAGTTAATCGAAATCAAATAAATATTTCAAAGTAATCAATGACTAATGCAATGGAACATTAAAATTATAGTTGGAACCCTTAATCTTGTTATAAAGCTTGTGATTCTTTGCTAAGATTCGTTGCACTTTCCTTGTTGGTGTGATGTTTTTGTCCCTGCATAATGTACAATGTGAGAAAAGAAAGGAAAAGGAAAAAAATTGCAACAAAATAGAAGGAAAAAGAAAAAGGGAGATTTTGGAGTTGTGAAGTATTTGGGAGGTTTTAGGATTAAAGGAATTTAGAAATAGGTTAAAAGTGTTTAAATTTTAAAACATGGGTGTTTTTAGGTTAAAAATCGGGTTAAATAAGAGTTAAAACTAATGGGCTGCATAGCGAGTTGGGTCGAACCTGTAGAAAATTGCAGTGATTTCATAATACATGGGTTCCATGCAGCAACACCCCTGGTAGGCGACCAATGTCGTGATATTGGGGTTCAATGTCGCAACACAACATGAAATTTTTAGGCTTTAAGGTAAACTGGTTGCTTTGTCACGATACAAGGGTGCTATGTCGCGACATCGAGCTGAACTGCTCGATTCCATGAACTTATGATCGATGTTGTAAAATAAAGGTCCCATGTTGCGACACTATCTATGTTTCGTTCCCTCATCTCGAATTTCAAAGTGTTCAGAATAAATTTTTAAGTAGTTTAAATAAAATTCATTCCTAAACTACCCGTAAGTCAATTAACATACAATAATATACAAAATTTTAACTCAATTTGAAAATATCAAGTATTGATGTCGGATTTGTCTATTAGCATATACATGGATGCACTTTTGGTTCTCTTTCTGTCCGTATTGGTCCAGCATCTATCATGCCACTCCATCTTGCTTCGTTTGTCCCACTCATTGAATATGATATTTCGACCTGCACTTATCACAGAAAATGCTTTTCTAGCTCAAGGTAATTAGGGATTTTTTTTAGATTTTCAAAAACATGTTTTCCCTAACTTTTCCTTACTTCCCTCATTTTTTTGGTGACCACATTTAAATATTTCAGTCTCACCATTGATTTTCATGATTATTTCATTATTTTCTAGATCAATGGTGGACCTAGACGTGGCTAAAAATGGTCTAACTTACATGATAGGTATCTCACGATCTTTGTAAAAATCCAAAATTACAAAGTTGACTGGATGATAAAGTTATGCACCTTAACTAACACATCTTCAAGTACTCCTTTCGGTTGTACTGAAGACCTTTCATCTAATTGTAGTGTAATATATGTGTTTTTTAAGTTCCCCTAACTCGAGTTTCTTGTATATAGATAAAGGCATCAAACTTATACTGGCTCTTAGATCACATAGGGCCTTACTAAAATTAATATCTCCTATCTCTATAGGAATTGTAAAAATCCTCGGGACTTTTAATTTTGGGGGCATTTTATTAGAAATTATCGCACTACAAGATATGTTTATATTAATTTTTTCTCCTGTTTTAATTTTCCTACACCTAGACATTATTTATTTTAAATACTTGGCATATTTAGGAACTTTTTCAATTAATTCAATTAAAGGTAAGTTAGCATTATGCAATTTGAATTAATTTAGAAAACTTACAAATTTCACTTCACCCCATTTCCGCTTATCTTCTAATCGCGAGAGGAATGGTACCTTGGTTGGTGCGAGTTCTTTGTTTGGAGCAACTACCAACTCAACTGCCAACTTGGCTACCTTCTCTGGTTCTAATTCAGCATCGTCATTTCGAGAAGCTTCTTCTTAAAGATCATCAGCATCCTTCTTGTCCTCCTCTTGAGTTAGGTTCTCTGGGTTACTCATTACTTTACCCGAGAAGAGTACAATTGATTTAACATGATCCTTCCCTTCTTTTTGAGGATATTCTCAGTATTCCTTGGGATCTCGGTGCCAATTTTCCTTTTGATATATCTCATCATGCTCATTAATTGGCTCATTTGATCTTCAAGTTTAGTAAATGTTTTAGTTGTTTGGGTGCACTCAGACTGCACCTGTTTCACTTTAGTCTGCATTAACTACATTCCTCCTTCGATTCGATCCAGTCGTTGACCACATATAGTATCGTTGTTTGGGTTGACCCTTTCTTAAGGTTTCTATAAGTATGAGGTTGGTAAATAGCATTTTGCTTAACAGGGTTAGAATTATTACCTGCTCCCTAATTTCTGCCCCATCTCAGATTTGGATGACCTCTCTAGTTGGGATTATAAGTATCTGAATAGGGATTTCCATGCCTATTCCCTATGTAATTCACGTTCTCATCTGGATTATCAAAATATTGGCTAAGAATTTTATTTCCTCTAAATATTGAAGATCCACTAGATGTTGACTTTATCCGATTGAGTCTGTCCAAATTCAATTGATATCTATTGTCCTCCTAAATAGCTTTCACTGCGGATGGTCTTTGGCTATAAGTGAATCTTTCGTTTGGCCACTGGCAGGAATTCATCTCCATGTTCTCTATAAGATCATACGCATCCTCGTATGTAACACCTTATACCCTGTTTGATCACCTAACTTGAGCTATAAGGTATTACAACTTTAAAACATTAACATTATTCACTATTTCGACATAAATGATCACTCAATTCATAACATAATATAATTATAAACATTCAATGATAATCAATCATAATTGAGCCTTAATCGAGCATAAAAAGCTACTAAAACAATCTGGTAACAAATCTGGACTAATCTGAAACTTTTACAAAAATTCAGGTAAAGTGTAAACAAGGGTCACACGGACATGTGGCCAAGCCATTTGAAAAGGCTAAGGTCGTGTGGTCTCAAGACATGGTCATGTTGCCTAACCATGTAAAAACTGATGTCGTTTAATCATGGGTCACACGGTCGTGTTGCCAAGCGGTGGAATAGACTGATACCATGTGAACAAACCTGCACCAAAATTAAACAGCCCACATGGCCGCGTCATGCAACCATGTGTGACACACGACCGTGTACACCTAAACCTGCATTCAAAACCAAGTCATTTTACCTATAATTTCTTATATTAAAATCTATGCACTTACTATCGATTATACCTACCTAAAATACACCAAATCTTACCAAAACATACCAAATAACATTAAGCCTAAGTGTCTAACCAATATGCTGTGTCATGCAATTGTGTGTGACACACGACCGTGTAGCAGGCAGTGTGCACCTAAACATACCTTCAAAACCAAGTCATTTTACCTATAATTTCTTATATTACAAGACATGCAATTACCATCCATTATACCTACCTAAAATACACCAAATCTTGCCAAAAACATACCAAATAACATTCAACCTAAGTGCTAACCAATATGCCATCATTGGCACCATAATTCAAACATTAAAAAATAAACCTTTCAAGCTCAAACTACTTAAAATTTCATGCTCATTCAACCATCAAATACACTTCATTTTATCATGACTATGTTCATCAACCAAAGATCATCAACCAACCAAAACTTAAAAGACATTTCATAGCCAATATAACATATTTAAATACCAAATAGGTTTATACCATCACCAACCATCAAAACAACTATTATAGCTTATAAAATTATACATTAATTCACATATCAAATGGCACAAAACATAAAAAAATGGTCATAAACATACATATACAAAAATCCCTAATTACATGCCACTTACAGCCAACCAAAATGAAAAAATAGCTACCGAAAGAGTTGATAGATAATGTGATCTCCAAAGACAATCCAATCGACAGCTTGAATCTAACTATCTACAAGGAAGAAAATGAAACAAGGTAATCTTACAATAAGATTAGTAAGTTAGTAGAATATAACATCACATACCTACCATTTTAAGTATACAAATCATACATAACATAGAATTAGCTTTCCTTGCCATGTTTCATAATTCCTACAATATCAAATGGTTCGCTATGAACATATAATATCATTAAGATCACAAGATATCAAAGTTCACATATTAAATCATAACCAACATAAACATAGCTCTTTATGTTAGATGATTTCATTTCTATTCCTTTTATTAATTGTTTTGCCTGGAGAACTATAGTAAATTAACTATAGATACGAGGGAAATAATGCTCACACGAGCTGATCATCGGGGCATTAACCACCATTACACGATGCTGCTCACACAAGCTAACGAGAATATACAACAAATGCTAGATTCCAACCATGGGTATGGTATCAACCACCGATACATAGTACCTAGAAATATATCACTAACATAGAGTGTCAAGAAATTGTAACACTGGTACATAGTACTTGGAAACTGTAATCATCGACACTTAATGCCTGGAACACCCTAATTACATGTCATTTGTATCCTAGCTATTCACTGAGTTCACACGAGCCTTAACTTATATCATGATCAACTTGATCACATATATTCCTTAGAATAACATATATCAATACAATCATGTACAATGCTATACATTACAATTGAATCCCTTATCTTCCATTTTCAAAATTACTTCAATTAATCATGTTAACTATATATATAATCACATACAAAATTTGAATTCAAACCATTTATCAAACTGTAACATCTCGCTGGTGAATTCTTAGTGTTCAGTTACTATTTATCGAAGTATGGTATGAAGAGTATATTTTGAGTGAGTAAAGTATTAATTATGGCTAGGTATGTAGGTCTGTGATTGAGCATATGGCCAGGTCCATGCCTAACGAGCTTGGTGGTTAGGTGGACTCCACTGTAAAGAACACGTCACCCTAGTTTCTAGGAGTTTGGGTTAAGTCCTTATTTTGAAAGGAATATTTATTATTTTATTACTTTGGTTGGATAACTTAGTTAGTCTGAGGAGAATCAGTTAGAATGGAACTAAGTTGCCATAGTCGATAACACTCACATTTATGATGAGAGAGAAAGTTCTTAGTCACGGGAATCGATGAGGTTAGTTGGATAATATGACTTATCCACTAAACCTAGCTTCAATCTTTAGTTGTTTAAAGTTAGTATTGGCTTCTTGGGCAAGTTTTACAATTTTCTTTGCATACATTCTTCCTTTTAAATTTTCTCTGCACTTTCTCTCGAAAGACCTTAAATTAGAAATCTTCTTGAAGATTTGGGTTTGTTTACTCAGCCAACTCCTTCGTTCTTTTAGCACCTGGTAATTATCGATGAACCTTAGGTTATTTTCATGGTTATTTACGTGACCTTAGAGTTGCATGCTTTACTGTCAGTTTAGGGTGTAAGAAAGAAAACTTCCTGAATCTGGGTTTTGTGATGATTTTTCTTGCAAGCTTGTTTAGTTTTCTCGTATAACGATATGATAAGCTTAACTATTTATATTATAGCTCAATACATTCTTGAAGGTTTTCGTGATAAGGGCAAAGGTCATATTGTTTAGACATACTTTGTTTTCTAGTGAGTTCTTTCTTACTTCTATATGTGTGTAATGTTTTGTTTATATTTTTTTAAGGTAAGTATTCATATTCTGTAAAGATGAAATGTTTGTACCTAAGCGATGGATGTTCATAGTTGTTAGTTTAGTTTGGCTTGTCTGTGTTAGAGGTGTAAAAACCTTTTTTCGTGTTTAAGCCACTACCCTTTTCTTCTAACAAGGATAATATGGACTAGAAAATGGAAATGAGTTCATGGTGTTTCCTTTAATGGAATAAGCATTGAACTGGCAGATCATGATACCTGAAAATGGTTGTTTAGCCTCTAATAGGGCAGAAATTGTCTTGTAAACCAGATTGGCAAATCATGACAAATGAATATGAATAAAATGAATGATATGGCTTGACTATGGACTAGGGTATGTGGCTAACATGAAGAAGGTTGTTTATATGGTCACATGGGCATGATGTATACGCCAAAGGGAATAATATTCGATGTATTGTTTGTCTGTGATTGGTACCCGCTAATTGGTGAATGATCTGTCAAAATTTGGTGTAACAGATTAAACTAGTTTTCACACTTAAGGAACCTAAATACAAAAATTTTCATTTCAATTTAGTTAAGCTGCTTTAGTTTTACTTAAATTCCATAAAATGTGCAAATTAAGTCTTTTATTGACCTCAATGGCTGAATAAGGCCTAAGGGAGAGCTAGCGTACTGTGTAAGTGTGTCAGAGACCATTATAAGGCATTTTAGGATGATACTGGACACTATGTCACAACACAGGAGGGTTGATGTCACAACATGGGGAACAAAATGAAGAAAATTCAAGTCTTCCTCCGATATCGTGACATAAACTAAAGGTGTCGTGACATACCCCTAAAGATGGCTATAGAGGATTATAATGGTTGTAATGTTGTGACATAGGTCCTGGTGTGTCACGACATCGACTCTGGGACAGAAATTAGGCACAAAGTAGGGATGTTTTGGTCTGCGCTATCAAACTTAAAACTTGGGAACATTAGCTGACCTAGGGTTAAGGGCGGCGGTCACCTAAAGGCTATAAATATGCTCCCTTGGCACATGACTAAAACACATTGGCATTAACCTAGTTTATTCCGTTAAATTTAGGGTCTGTTTGATTGTCAGTAAAATATTTTCCGTAAAATTATTTCGGGAAAATATCTTACTTTTCTATAAAATGATTTACTGGAAAATATTTTCTGGTGTTTGATTGAATCTGTGTAAAATATTTTCGGCTGTTTGGCAGATTTCCTGGAAATATTTTCGAAAAAATTGTTTTTACATATATTGATATATATTAATAAATTTTTATATTTTAAATTATTTTTACATATATTGCAATGATTTATTTATAATAATACTCAATTATTAAGCTACAATATTAATCGTTATAAATTGAAAAAAAATTAATATCAAATAAATTATTTCTAATTGTGTTAAAAAACAAGTATTGAATAATTAAAAAAACAAGTTACTGTAAAATCGATAAACAGAAGCAATTTTCTACCGGAAATGAAGGAAGGAATGAAGGAGGCGATAGAGAAGAGAGTACGGAAAATGTCTTACGGAAATTGAAAGGGTAAGACATTTTCCCTAAAATGTAACCCATTTTCCCTTGTTTTGGAGTTCATTTTCCAAATGGAAAATATTTTCCGCCAATCAAACGCTGGAAAAGTTGGAAATGATTTTCCGGAAAATCAATTCGTTCAAACAGACCTTTAGTTTTGTTTTCTTCATTTCTTAGGTTTCTATATTTTAGTTTATTCGTTATTTTCTTTTAAGGGATCTAAATTGTAGAATCATTCAACTATGTGGATTTATGCTTAATATCAATACAATCAAGCTTTTTCATTTAGTCTATCTTCTCGATTTAATTAGCATGCTTTCTTTTCACATCGATTATATATTGTTTATGAACACCATAAGGAACTAATCCTTTTACGGGGGATTAGCGAGTGGAGGTATGATCTGTTAAATGTTTTGTAGGGCTACTCAATGGATCAACTATTTGGGAAAGGGAGAACGTGAAACAAACCCCAGGCCTGACAACCTCGGGAAGTCATCAAGTTTAGAATTAACCTAAAATTGGTATTGCCCATCCTTAAACACCTTAACCCCAAACCAGTTTGGATTTTGAGGCCAGAATATAAATAGTTCTTGTTGACTCATTATGTTAGTAGAAGATTGGAAGATCCTGCTAGGGTAACGACTAGTTGATTGAAGAGGAACCCGAAGTGACAGTTGATGGAGATTGTCGAAGCAAGCTAATCACCCATAATCAGATTTTATTTATGCTTCCTTTTTAATCTTTTAAATTTTACCTTTTTATGTTGTTTTATTTTTATCATTATAAAACCCCCAAAAATCTTTTATTTTATACTCTTCGTACTATAATTGAATCTAACTACTAATTAGATCTTTTAATGTTTAGGTTAAAATTGATCTAACACTCGCCTTTCTTGGGTACAATCCTTGGAGTACTCACCCACTCCGTTGTAAACCTATATTACAACTAGACCCATATACTTCCAAAATTGCCTCGTAATTTTATATTTTATTATAGTATTTACACTTTGGACGTCAATACATCCAGAGGCGATCACTGAACTGTGTGTCTAAGTTGAGTTGGAAAGGTTTTGTTTGAATCATGTATAACCAATGTAATGTCTAATTCTAGAATTCACTAAGTTCTTTGAACTTACTTAGTTACATTTCCTTCTCAAGCATGCTGACGAAGTAAAGGAATTTCTGAAAACTACACCAGAGGAAAATCGTTGCCGTGAGACTTCTAGTATTGTGTACTATGCATGGCATGGGGGTGGTGTCAAGGTGCTTACATTTTAAAGAATGATTTTTTTTTTAAACTTGTGTTCATGAAACTATAATTTCCATGAAATTTCAGTGAAGTTTTTATGGTTCTTAAAGTGTACCATTTTATCTAGCCTTGAATGATAAACTATTTACATTCTATATTAAATTAAACTACAGTTTAAGTTGGTTTAAGCAAAATATGGTTTTTAAAAGTATTAATTTTATTTTAATGACGCGAGATTCTCAGATCCTCCTAAAGGATCGGGTTTGGAGTGTTACAAGTTTGGTATCAAAGTTGAGGTTTAATCGATTCTTAGAAAACTAAAGATAGTGTCACACCCCTATCATGTAGAGTATACCTCTAGCTTAGTCTTTAATATTTTGTACTAAGATAACTCTTCTTTTGTAGTGAGATAAGAAAATGTCTTATAGTTCTAGAGAAGCCGCCGATGAGGAAATGGAAAGTCATGTCCCCACTCAAGAACAGGCTACTACTGCTAGCAACAATGTGGGAAATGTAGGAAGTACATTTAGAAATATGTTCTTCGTAATGATAACTCAGTTGTTTGATCAATTTATGAGAAATGATCAAGAACAACAACCTCAAAAACTACAACACCCTCCTCAACCACAACCTGAAGTGATTCACCCGGCTCAGCCTACTCCACCTATACTTGTTACGGCTCCCCTTAAGACTAAACACGTTTGAGAGATTTTGAAAAGAGGCACCAAAGATTTCCTTGGTGATAAAAAAATGACCCCACTGTAGCTAAGTAGTGGTTATCTCGATTGTGTATGGTTATTAAAGAACTAAAGTGGACCTCTAGACATAGTCTCAGATTTGTTGTACTATTGTTAGAGGGCGAAGCTTACTAATGGTGGGAAACCTTATTTAGTGTCACCCTAGAGCCAATGATTTATTGGGATTTCTTCCTAGAAAAGTTTAAAGAATGATATGTCAATCAAATGTTCATTGAGCAGATGAAGAAAGAATTTTTTGTATTTGAAACAAGGAAGAATGTCTATTATGGAGCATGAACCTGAATTCCTCCGGCTCAGTCGATATGCCAAAAATATGTTTCAGAAAAAAGAAAGAGATGTATGATAAGTTTGAAAAGAGACTCGGAGATGAAATTCATGCTTTAGTGATAGTTTCAAAATGCAAGACTCTGGCAAAGATGAAAGCCAATGCCCACAAAATGGAATCAATTATCAAGGATAGAAGTAAGAACTTTGAGAAAGAATGAATGAAAAAAGGAAGAGCAAGTCCTCCACTTCTATCCAATTTTAAGAAATTGAAGGACCAAACTTTTTCAGTTTCAAGGAAAGATTCACAGTTCACAAGCTACAAACATGAAGGGTTTAGCAAGCCAGCTATGTCTACGTCAAGTTCTGGTAGTTCTAGAATGGTAAAAGGTGAATGTGATTACTATGGTAGGAGTCATAGTGTTGAATGCAAGAAGAAATTGGGAGCCTACTTTGGTCGTGGGTCTAGGGGCCACTTGGTTAAGGATTGCCCGTCTAAGTCTGATTTTAGCACTGAGCAATCAATTAGAAGCCCACAAAAGTTCGAACATGAGAATAAATCTAAGATGGCAACTAAATCTAGCCAGTACAGGGATCACAGAGAAAGAATTTTAGTAAGACAAGTTCCAACGCATTAGCTCGATCCTATGTGATGAAGGTTAAGGAAGATGCGAATTTACTTGAGGTTATAACTGGTAGTTTTTCTTTTCTTGGAAATAATATTTATGCTTTGATTGATCCTAGTTCTACTCATTCTTACATCTGTACTAAGGTCATAGAGGGTCTTAGTCTTGAGATAGAATACTCTTAAATGAATGTGTTGGTAACCAATCATTTGGGTCAAAGTACTGTAGTGAATAAGTTGATCAAGAATTGTCCATTGTCTTTTGGCGAGCACGTATCTTTTGAGGACTTGTTATTGCTGAATTTTCACGAGTTTCATGTCATTTTGAGATTAGATTGGCTTACTAGACATAATGTTATGTTTGACTATCAAACTAGAAGTGTACACCTAGTGAGTGTTGAGGCTAAAGAGATATTGATGTCTAGTAAACAGTCAGAATTGGAAAACAAAATTATTTCTGCAATATCTGCCAAGAAAATGATTGTTCAGGGCGCAGATGCTTATCTAGTGTACATCATGGATACACTTGAGTCTAAGAGTGAGATTAGTCAAGTTTCTGTGGTGAGAGAGTTTTTAGATGTATTTCTTGAGGAACTTATTGGACTGCCTCCTAAGAGAGAGATGGAGTTCTCAATTGAGTTGGAACCTGGGGCAACTCCTATATCATATACTCCCTACAGGATGGCACTATTGGAGTTTAAAGAATTAAAAGAATAGTTGCAAGACCTGTTGAGTAAGGGTTTTAGTAGCCTACTGTGTTGCCATGGGGTGCACCAATTTTTTTTGCTAAGAAGAAGGATGGATCTATGCGCCAACTAAACAATGTTACGATAAAGAATAAATACCCTCTTCCAATGATTGAAGATTTATTTGATCAGTTAAGTAAGGCTAGGATTTTATCAAAGATAGATCTAAGGTCTAGATATTATCAAATAAAGATTAAAGGTGATGGTGTGTCTAAGACAGTCTTTCGGTCAAGGTATGGCCACTATGAATTTTTTGTAATGCCTTTTGGGTTGACAAATACGCTAATTGTATTAATGAACAGGGTGTTTCAGCTTTGTTTAGATCAATTTTTAGTGGTCTTTATTGATCATATATTAGTTTATTTTAATAATGAGATTAATCATGAAGAGCATTTAAGAATTTTATTGAAAACCCTTTGTGATAATTAGTTGTATGTAAAGTTTAGTAAATGTGAGTTTTGGCTGAAATAAGCGCATTTTCTGGGGCATATCATCTCAGCTGATTGTATTAGGGTGGATCCTATTAAGGTTTAGGCAGTTCTTGAGTGGAACTCGCCCAAAAACATTTATGAAGTTCACAACTTTCTAAGGTTAGCTAGGTACTACAGGAGGTTTGTGAAGGGTTTCTTGATGATAGCATCACTTCACACTAGGTTGCTAAAAAAGAAAGAAAAAATTGTATGAGTGATGAATGTGAATAGAGCTTTGAGAAATTCATGACAGTTCTAACCGAAGCTCTGATATTAGCACAATAGAGCCTACGGTTGAGTACATAGCTTTTACAAATGCGTCTCTGAACTAGTTAAGATGTGTCCTTATACAGAGAGGATAGGTCATAGTTTATGCGTTGCGCCAGTTGAAACCTCATGAAAGAAATTATCCTACACATGATCTAGAATTGGCAGCAGTGGCTTTAGCATTGAAATTATGGAGACATTATCTGTATGGTGAGAAATGTTATATATTTTTTTATCAAAAAATTCTAAAGTACTTGATAACTCAAAAAGACTTAAATCTACACCAAAGGAGATGGTTAGAGCTGTTAAAGGATTATGACTTAACCATTGAGTATAATCCAGGAAAAGTAAATATAGTGGCAGATGAATTGAATTGGAAAACTGTGGTAGCCTTGCTATCTCTTCAAGCTAAGGTGACCGTGTCAGATAATGGAGCCTTGTTGGTAGAATTAGTTGTAAAACCAACCCATCTCTCATGGATATTAGAGGAACAAATGAAAGATATTCAGTGTGATTGGTTCAAGCAAAGAATGATGTTTGGAAAAGCAACAAACTTCAGTATAGGAAAAGATGGCGAGCTAATATACATGAACAGAATGTTTGTGCCAGTGGGGAATGGACTGCGAAAAGAGTTACTTAAGGAAGCTCACCAATGACCTTTTTCACTTCATCCTGGAAGTATCAAAATGTATAGAGATTTGAAGGGCTCCTATTGGTGGCCTGGCATGAAAAGAGAAATTGTAGAGTATGTCTCAACTTGTTTAACTTGTCAGAGAGTTAAGGTTGAACATCAAGTTCCTTTAGGTAAATTGTATCCCTTGGAAATTCTAAAATGGAAATGGGATAAGCTCGAAACCTATTCTTGTATTCTCGAGTCCGCAACATATGCAAGATCTTGGAACCTATTCTTATTTTCTTGAGTCAGCAACATATGCAAAAGCTCAAAACCTAGGCAAAAGTCATAACCTCATATACGAGACTTTTACTACTTTCATCAAGATTTAACCTTACATATACCATTTTGCAATAATCCATTTCAATTTGATTTAGTTACCAGTTTAGGTACTAATTTGTAGCCAACTCAAATTATTAATAAACATTAATGAGCATATAGATAAAACTCAACATCAAATTAAACATATTTAAACTGTATGAACTTACCTAACAAAACAGTAACGCTTTAAATACCAGGGACTATTCGACAGTTTTCCCTTTTCGCCTAGGTCAACAACTTGATCTACATAATATTTAAGATTCAACATATCAATACCAATCTCAATACTAACCTTCAAATTCATGCTTATAAAATTCATGCTTATAATCTTTTAATTTCATTTTACATAATTTCTTAAAATTTTACATTTTATTCAATTTAGCCCCTAAAATCGAAAAAATATCACTTTCACAATTAAGCTTCATTTTTCATTCCAATTTCAATTATGTCCTTTTACAGCCTTCAAAAATCCAATTTTACAGAAATTTAATGTCACTTTTGACATATTCACAATTTAGTCTCTAAATACAAAATTAACAAAATCTACTTTATCAAATAGTCCTTAAACATTTCATAACTTCCAAATCTACCAGTTTCTATCAAAAACATCTAAAATTCATCAATGATAACTTTTAAACCATTTAACAATTTTGAAAATAGAGATACGGGTTAGCTAAACCTAGTTGCAACGATCTCGAAAATATAAAATTTACTAAAAACGGGTAAATAAATCACTTACATCATGTATTTTTGCTTTGAAGAACCTCAAGCTCTTTCAATGGAATTTTTCGCTTCATGAACTAATGAAGATGATGTCTTCTTTTGGTTTTATTATCTTTAACTTATTTTATTTTTAAATTAATATTATATTAAACTAGTTTTTCACCTATTTACATGTACAATAGTCCACTTTCCATTAAAAAGTTCTAATTACCTTTTACATCCATAAAAAAACTTTAATTATACATTTTCCTAATAATAATCAATATTAATGAAAGTTTACATCTTTTACAATTCAGTTCTTTTTCCTTAATTAACTCAAATATCAAAATTTCTAGACTAAACTTCAAGCCACTATAAAATAGCTCCTATTTATGAACTCAATTTATGAAAATGAGGTCTCAATACCTCAATTTTCAAAATCACTTAACTTTAGGTTCGAACCACTAGTACTTAACTAATTATCCAATTAACAAAAATTATCAGAATAACAATCAATAAAACACTAAAATAAACTCATAAATATTATTAGACAATATTTACAGACTCACTCATTAGAATTGTGGCCCTGAAACCACTATTTCTGACACCACTAAAAAATGGGTCGTTTTAGTAATCCTAACTAAATTCAATTATCTAAACCCTTTTCCGATTATATTTTAACCTTACGAACATGTGTTTAACATATTTTCAGTGTACAACTTAAAACCGAGTGAAACTTTTAAGTAAAAATTCATTTTGACTCATTTAGATGCAGAACAAGGCCCAAAGTATTGATACTAGCACTAATGTCTCTATACCTGGGCTTAAGTATCGATACCCCTGTGCTGTATCTATACCGTTTTGAGCTTCAAAGTTGAAAAATTCAAGAAATATCGATACTTCCTTTAGAATATTGATGCTTTGAGCTTGATATCAATACCAAAATGTCATTCAATGCTTTATTTTATGTCAGGGTTAATTTACCACCTTAGTCCTTCATTTTTTACCCATTTTTAGCCCATGTTTAGTTGTCAACTTTAACCATATCAATCCATATATCAAATTATCTATAAACATCCTTTATTCCTAATTTCATGTACCAATTCATAAGCTCATAATTATCTCATATAATTTTAAGCAAATATCAAGTTTTACAATTAAGTCAATTTTTCTTTTTAGTCTTAAAACATATCAAATTTATTATCAAAAATCATTACCCAATCATTTATTGCTTAAACATATGATGTTTTGTAATGAACCTTATGAATATGCCATTAATTCCAAATTTATAAATTTAACACAATTATCGACGTTTTATAAATGAGTCATTTAGAGGACTTACTCTAAAAATAGTTTATCCTCTCTACATGACATTATTATTATTATTATTATTATTATTATTATTATTAACATTTACCAATTAATTTGTCAATTAGGGCCTCCTTAATTCATTTCATATCAGCCACTTAGTATTTCAATAAAACATTTTCACTTCTTTTATGTATTAGGAAAATCATCCTTTGTAACAATTTCCAACATTATAAATCTTCAATTATTTTCCTCCTCCTCTCCAATCAACATCCTTAATATTTTTATATATACATAAATCTTTGAGTCTTAACATATCAGGCCTATGTGTGATATTAATTAAGGATGATCTAATCATACATACATACTCTTATCAAGATAGTCCATTTGAGTGGTAGTCACTAAAATATTTATATCTCGGCCTACAGGATTCGAAATTAAGATCCGCCTTTTGTTCTTGAAACTAGGCTCGATGAAATTTTTACCATAAAAATTTTAAAATTTTTACTTAAGCCAATTAATACAGTTTATTCTTCAAAACTCCCACTAGTTATACTAGTGGTGGATGGTGGGCTGATGAAGCATGAATAATTTTCTTCATGTTTCCATAAAAAAATCTCTTAATCAATTAATATTAAAATATTATAAAAAATCTATTAATCATGATTTCAATCCAATGGTCATAATTTCTTCTTACTTTTCAATTTAATCTAATGCCTCACATTTATCCATAACAAAAGATATTTCCCATAATTATCTTATTTAAGAAATGTCTATTTTACCCTTATACTTTCTCTACAATTCCATCCTTTTTATGATATTTTCTTGGTAAAATTTACAATTTAATCCTTCTTATTTCTTCATTTGTTCAATTTGGTCCTCCTAAACCCTTCCACCCTTAAGACAGTTGCACTATTGGCCCTTTAAATTTTCTATATTTACACTTTAGCCCTCATATTTTAAATATTTACTCTTGAACCATAAAAATTTTCATATGTTTATGATTTAGTCCCTAACTCAATTAATATTTCACAACGTACTTCTTATTTCATTTTTTTCTAACATCTCTTATCATTTACTTTCTTTATATCTTATTTCACTAAAAAACCTATCTCATATTATTTCAACCAAGGGGGTTTTGGGAATGTTACAAAACTTATATATTTTGGTACCCAAAAGTAGCAATGTTAAATTTTTTAGTGTTTAGTTTAGGTTTTATGATTGGTTTGCTAATAGTTAATTGCTAATATTATTAGGTTTGAAATTTTCATGATTTTGTTAACAGAATAAAATTAGTGTTAATTGTGAATTTGTTTGATTTTGTATTTCATGTGTTAAATTTAATTTGATAGACGTAATTTAATTCGAGTTTTAGGGCTAATATGTTAAAAGTTAATTGCCATTATTATTAGCTAATTATTAATTTTCATTAAATCAATTTTAAAATCCGAATTAAACACTAAAAGTACTAAAATGTTTAACTTTTATTAAATACTGGAACCGCATTGAATCAAAACATAATACATGTACCATATTAAAAAAGGTATAAATTGAAGTACTAAATTATGCATTAAAGCTAAAAAAAGTATTTTAAAAAAACAGAAATTCAACTTCCAACAGCGCCCAACCGTGTGATGAAACCAATTTGAAAAGCAAAGATTTCCCTCTCATTCTTCAGTCCATCTTTTCCTGGGGAAAAAGAAGCTATGGTTATGATCCCGACAGATTTGAACAATTCCTCCTACGCTAAGGACCCTCTCTACCCATGGCTACTGTATTCTTCTCTCTTTTGTTTTCTTACAATTTAAGTTTCTATAAATTGTTTGCTATAAATATTTTTCACTAACTTGCTGCAAATCCAGGTCGATAGAAAAGGAATTGGACGACTGGTATTCGGGGAACCGCTCTGGTGGAGATCTCGACAATCTTTTATCAGATTGTATCTCCACTTTCAAGAACAATGCCCAATACAGAAACGACCTTAGATTTCTTAAGATTTGGTTCCTTTATGTAAGTATATCTGCTTACTCTTGCGGTTTAGTTTTGGTTTTCGAATTTTCAAGATGCTAGTTGTTACGATTGGTTGAGGTTGATAGCCAATTATTTAATGGTTTGATTTGGTTTTTCGCGTTTTGTATAATTTTATATAGTTCGAGCTTATATGCTTTTACATAGAGAGAGTGAATTAGAAAATTTCTCAACGTGCACGTTTATGGTGGGTGTTTTTGAGGGTTCAGATAACTTCATTCAGTTCTTTTCCCAGCATTGCTTGAATTTTAACGTAGATTTAAGATTTTTTTTTTTTACTTACTACAAGTAATGCTTCGATTATGTTCGTCGATTTGGTACCTTTGATGCATAAGCTTATTGGGGTCTAAATATTGCATTAACTCAAATTTTTTTGTGTGTGTTTCTCTCTCAGTTAGAAGGAAGTAAAGATTACGAAAATATTTTTAGAGAAATGGAGGAAAATGAGATATGTATTGAACATTCTCTACTTTATGAGTGGTACGCATATTTTCTTGAAGCCAAAGGGAAGTGGAAGGAAGCACACATCATTTATCATATAGGCATTTCAAGGTTTTGTATTTTTTCTCCTCTTTTTTTTGGGGGTATTGATGTTTTGATTATTGATACTTCTATTATGTTTGGAGAATAGAAAAGCTGAGCCAATTGAGAAGCTAAAGTGGGCACAATCCTTATTTGTCAAAAGAATGTCTGAAAGGCTTAATACTTTCTCACTTGGGAAGGTAATTAAAGCTTAACCTTGAATGTTACCATCACATTTATGACAGTAGATGCATGTGTACATGTACAGTAGGTGCAGAGTTTGACTTTCTTTTATAATTTATACACTTCAAATTGTTGATGAGAGTTCACCATCACCTTGTATGATTTTCTGGAAATATCAGGCTAATGCAAAATAATTTCCTCTTATGTATGATAATTTTGAAGTTTTTCCTCATAAGATGAAGTTTGAAGTTATGTAGTTATTTTTTCTGAGAGTTTCATGGATTAATAGGCGTTCAGTCTTTTGCATCTTTTCTAAATGACTGCCTAAGGTTTCAACAACAGCCTTTTCCCTTTAACCCTTTTTACAGGTGCCTAATGGAGAATCATTGATAAACATTTCACTAATAAAAGAGTCTTACATTACATCACAAAGTGCTCTTCGTTTGAATTTAGAATTAAAAAGCCTGCCTGGGTAAACCCTTGTTTTCTTTCCATTTCTTTTTTCCTTGAGTTTGTTCACATACACGTGCTGCAGGTTGACGGAGGTGAACAAGTTGAGGTTGGCATGAAACTTATTAATCCATGGTCTGCCTTCATCCTTGAAGAGCTTTTAAAGAAGATACATCCACGAATCACAAAATATGATGTGAGAGTTTGCTTAGATTTGTTGTATGTTTCTTCACTTTTTAGTCTTATTCCTGGTTAGTCTTATTCTAGCCTTTTTGACATTTATTTCAGGGATACCACCTGAGTAAGAAAGCTTACTCTGGAAAAGTGGCCTTATCTTCTTTGAAGAAATCATCAAGGAATAAAATTATTGAGATAGGTAATTACTGTGATGCTGCAATATGATTCTAGCTTGATGCTTTGAGCTCATTGTGTCGTGTGAAAATTTTCTAACCATAATTGTCAAACCAGATCTATGTGAATAATTAGTGAGATTAAAGGTGAGAAAAAGGTTCACAGTAAACTATGAGATCAAAATTTGCTGCCAACACTGATTTATGGTTTTGCTTAACACCGTGACTATATTTACAAGCAACTTCCTTCACCTTTTCTTGGTTATCTTAGCTTCCTATTTTGTCATATTCCTTAGTCTTTTGCTTACCCCTTCTAAAAATTGATGCAAGTTGTGAAATATTGAAGAGAATCTGTATCATAGTGACGAAGCAAGCCTTTTTTATTTTTGGAAAATTAATATATCTCTTGGATTCTTTTTTCCTCTGTATGTGTTATTCTTTTATCTATATTTTCGAAAGGCGGAAAGAAGTATCAGATCAAGGGGTGTGCTGGTCAGGGTGCCTTTGCTCAAGTATTTAAAGCGTATGTCGATAGCAATCCTGATGATGCTGTTGCATTAAAGGTCAATTTCACCTTTGATGAAGATCACAGTTTCACATATTGGACTCTGTTCTAACATTACAAAACTCTTCTTGCAGATACAAAGGCCTGCTTTCCCCTGGGAATTCTATATGTACCGTCAACTTGATGAACGCATCTCAGGCAAACAGGTCCAACAATTCTAGTTGCTTATGATTATACATCATTATCAGTGTATTCTGGCCTGATGAGCTTTTCTGGTTTTTCTAATTTCATTGTATCAGAGATCAAGCTTTGGTTTTGCTCATAAAATTCATATCTATTCTGATTGTAGCATACTCATATGCGACTATCTAGCTCATGGGACACTTCAGGTAGGTTTATGTCCTGCTACAGCTCCAGCCAAGCCAAAGGAGGCTTCTCTAACATTTGCCATTGTGTTGTACAGGATGCCATTAATTCTTATGTAGTTACTGGCAAGTTCATGGAAGAGGTATTGTGCATTTATTACACTACAGAGATGCTTTACATGTTGGAAACTCTGCATAGTGTTGGCATCATTCATGGTGATTTCAAGCCTGATAATCTTCTCATTCGCTATTCTAAGTAAGTGTTTCCTTTTCATTACTATGGTCATGACTGAATGTCTTGTGCAGCCTTCTTGTAACTGTAGCTTGGTATTTGATGTATTCTGTAAAATCAGTAAATACAATAATGACGTTTATAAAAGGAAAACTAATGACCTTAATGACAATGTATGAACTGTTACTTTCTAGTCTGAGTTTTAAGTCTACCACAGTAAACACTGCATTCCTGATGGTTAAAAGTTAATGACATTGCACTTGATGTTATTAAGAAGCCTTAAATGGGAGTAGCCTGGCGATTTACATGTAAGCGGACCACGCACTAATGTATAAGCCATTTGTAACTGTTCATAAAAGTCATGGAGATTTTTATGCTGTGCCACTGCTTTTCACCTTTCAAATATATATATTTTTTAGAAAGGCAAAACATTTTCAATACTTATTTTCTAAAGTCCAAAGCTGGCTTCAAAGTGATTGTTAACATTATTTAGTTACAATATGGAATTCATTTGAGCATTTTTATTTACTTATTTAACTTTGGGGTTTGACATGTAATACATGGATTTCTAACATTTTCCAGGGATGACCTCTCAGAAGAAGGGTTTAAAGATCGAACTGACTCTTGGCTTGATCAGGTTTACTGTGTGAATATAAACTATGGAATTTTATAGTTAGCACTAGACAATTAGACCTTGCACTTAAAAGTTCTATTTGGCAGGGTCTTTACCTTGTCGATTGGGGGAGGGGGATTGATCTGCAACTTTTTCCCAAGAACACAGAATTTACCGGTGATTGTCGAACTTCTGGGTTTTGTTGTATTGAAATGCAAGAGAAAAAACCATGGACCTTCCAGGCAAGTCTCTGTTTCATGAACGATTGCAAATTTGTGTCTTTAATTTCCCCAGAATGATTACCTTGACCTTACTGTGTAATTTGTCAACAGACAGACACATATGGCCTATGTGTTGCTGTCCATATGATGCTGCATAATACTTACATGGAAGTTGAAAGAAAAACCTCAGATGGTGGCTACATTTATCTACCAAAATCATCTTTTAAACGGTATTGTTCTTTCATCACTGCATATTCATTGTACTTTAGTTCTGGCGCGGATTTCTTAATTAATTTCTTTTGATCCATTGGCAACGGTACTTAGAAATTCACAAATAAATCAAGAGCGGTATTTCCTTTTTATTCTTTTACTTGGTGGTGCCATCTCTGAACTTCCATTATAATTTTGCACAATTGCTTTCAGATATTGGAATGTTGAGCTATGGAGGGCCCTGTTTACAAAGCTGCTTAATGTTAAGCCAGGCAACAATGACATAGAGTTGTTGCGTAGCTTGAGGAAGTCATTCCTAGACTACATGCATGACAATCCCCTTCTTATAAAGAAATTAAAAGGGTTGCTAGTGAAACAACGGGGTACCCTGTGCTCGGCTTAGTGCACCTCTCATCATCATTATTCGTGCACAAATTTCGCAACAATAGTTGCAACCCAGAACAGTTTTAAATTGTGAAATCTCTTGATTTCACTATATAATCTATGTACAGAGCATAAAATCCAACTTAGTTTAGTGTTGTATTACTGTAATATACTAGTATACTAGAAGAATTTACAGTCTGGTGGATATAGTTGATAGCAAAACTCTCTTTCCAGGGAAACCTTACAAGAGAATTGATTTCCTGATACGTATTGCAAGCTATCCAGCTGAAATTTCTGAGAATGAACTGCTACTAAACTCCTTATGCTAATTAATATTATAGTTTTGGTAGTTATTCATGCCCATGCAGATATAAAGACATGCCAAATGATGTCTTTTTTTTTTTGTAATTAATATTGATATTATTTTTCTATAATTCATGTGCTTATGCTCGTCCTATCTAATTAATATTAACATTTTTATAAATATTATTATAAAAAATAAAGAACATAAAATAATTTAAAATTTCTAAGTTTCCAATATATAATTATTTTTATTTGAAATTTTTTGAAACTTTGGAAATTTTAATTACTATATGATTTTTTAATATTCTTTTGAAAATTTTCATTTCTTTTCTAGATTAATTTTTGGATTTTAAACGCTATTTTTATATGTTTTTGATGATTTTTATTAAAATTTAGATATCATACCGTTAACGAAAAAAAATTATCAAAAAAACTTTTCTTTTATAGAATTTTTTTGTACATTTTTTTCAAAAAGTGGAAAACTCTAATTTGTTTTTTGAAATTGTGTAATTTAATGTTTTTAAGAATATTTAATATTATATATATATGAGTATTTTATAGTTTTTAATGACTTTTTTTGGGAGACGCTTTTTATATTTTTTGATTTTTGGTGAATATTTTGAATATTTGTAATTTTTTCAAAATTTTAAAAGTTTTTTTTTTGAATTTCTAAATAAGATTTTAATTTTTTTTTAAAATGTTTTCTGTTTGCTTTGTTTTGAGTTTTTTTTTTTTAATTTTGGATATTTTATTGAAGCTTTTAATATTGATAATGAGTTTTAGAATTATTTTAGATTTTAACTCACATTACATATAAAAAACAACCAATTATATTTCGATATCCCTTTAGAGGTTATTCACATAAGGATCAAACATTTTAAAATGGTCATAGTGTAGTGTCTTTTCTACGAGTTCTTCCATTGTCCCTTTCTTAAAGCTTTCCCAATAGCGTCTCTTATGCTAAGGCAAATCTTTGGTGGCATGTCTTGTACAAGCAATGAAGTTCCCAATATTCTTTTGTTTCTACTAAAGATTTTTTCTTGCCGGTTGTTTAGAGGACTATAGTGGTGAAAGAGTGAGCGTGATGGGTGCCAAATCTACCAAAAAAAATCTATGCTTAAACAGAATATAAATTCACAATATATAGGGAATCTCAGGAGAACTGATCTATCCGAATTTGTAATTCGTTATAATTAGGATGTTTTGCAGGCGATTTTTAAACAAATCAAAATTAAATATGAATTAACCAATAATACGAAAGCTCTAGCTTCAGGCGCAATTTTGATTTTGATTTCAAACTGATCTTGAATAACAGATTTTCTCTTCCAACCAATAAGTCGTTATAGTGATCAAGGAGCAATGTCAAACTAGTGGTGAAGCCAGGGGGTTGGCAAGGTCCCTAACCTCCTTGAAATAGAAAAATTTTCATTTAGGTCCTTTATAATTTATAAAATTTTAAATTAATAATGGTAAAATTGCACTTTTCCCCTAAATAATGATTTAATATTTTAAAAATTATAAATATATAAGCTATTAAAATGGTGAAATTGCATTTTTACTATCATAAAAATATACAATTTAATTTTGCCCTCTAAAAAATTTTCTAACTTCGCCCTTGGGTCAAACTACCAACCCTTATGCATGTAAATTAATTGCGGGAACAACTTGTCAGTTTACCCTCACCAACTAAATAACCTTGAAAGTAGCTTCCACAATTTAATTCCTTGGCATCCTTGTGATCTAGAAGAACTCGACTCAAATCAACATTATCAATTGTGCGGGTGGTTCAAACTTGATTGTTAAATCCTTTAACAGATCCAACTACTCACTCAATTGATCATGTCAATTTGTTATTTAGTGGAAGATTCAATGGAACAAATACAACAATTACAGATTGTTTCTAATCATCAACAACATGTCGCCCAACATTGAATCGAGGGACACCCTTTTAAATTTAAAAAGCTAAAATGACGAGTCTACCTCCTAAACTGAAAAATTAACAAATACCAAAGTATAAAGTGCAAGTGCGATTCCAAATCTCATGATTTTAACATTGAATTAATAATCAATCTAAAGCTAGAATAATGGTATAAACACTCATGAAAAAATAATCATCAAAAGAAAATTTTTATTGAAAAAAAAATAGAACTAAAAAACAACCATGGTGGCTCCATGTGCCCTCCTCTCCTTTCCCGTTCCCACACCCTACCAAAGTATTATAAATGTTCAAATTTGAGCCCAAGCCTTTCAAAATAATCATATAAGGGTTTAACATTTACAAAAATAGGCTTAAATAAAAGTCAAAGCTTTCAAAATGGTCAAATAAGAGCCAAATCTTCTTGAAAGTGCTCAAATAAAGACACGACTTTTTGAAATTGCTCAAATAAGGGCTTCTCAAATGTCGCATATTAGATTTCAAATTATGATTTTTCTTTTCTTTTCAAGCAATATTTGATTCAACTATTATATGTTTTATTCTAAATTTGTCAGCATTCACCTAATTTTTATTGCAAACTTCATAGAAGTGCGTGAAAATATTTTATTTGAGCATTTTTGTAAATGTTAGACCCTTATATGATCATTTTAAACATTTTAAAAAGTTTGATCCTTATGTGAGCAACCCCTAAAAGGTTGGGCCCTAATTTGAACATTTGACCTATAAAATAATAGACCTAAAATCAATCTCCCTTAATAAAATATCTTTACAAACAAATAAAAATAACTATTAAAATAAAATAATTCTAAAATCGAATAAATCTTTTTAGCCAATTTTTGCTCCCATGTCAAATCTTCCAAGTAATTCATGTTTCTTTTCATATTTTAACACTTTAGACATGTGTTGCACTTACATAAAAAATAGTTAATAAATAGGGTGAACCATAAAAAAACATGTCAATTAAACACATTATTAGGGCAATACTTCTTTTAAATGTTTTAGGTGATGATAATTGCAACACTCAATCAAGGCTTCGTCATTCCTCTATTGGGCAAAGTGATGGTTCAAATGCTCTCCTGAGTAGGTGTCATGTTGTTAGGTTAGGGACTACCATTGACTATGAACCATATTTTCTTCTTCCTCGATTCGCTCTTCATTCTTTTGGGTTCTTTTCATTTGTAATCTTGGATCTGAGTCCAAATGAACTCATTTTGTGCCTACAATTCCCAACATTATTGTATAATTGGTTGGAAGTGTTGGATCTGGTGCCATAAGTGTAGTATTTTCCTCAATTTACACTTGTAAATTTTTCGAACAAATTGATTAATAAAATTATTCATGATTTACATTAATACTTTGTATAATGTCCTCATATGGTTCTTGCATACAAAGTAAAATGGAAGTAAATGTTGCCCATTGGTTGTCTAACGTTTAAACTAATACTAAGGGGTATTATGCGGTCGGATTGTAATACTAAAAGATAGCTTGTATTAGTAGATGAACCTAAACATGTCCTTAGTCTAATTGGAAACGATCAAACTGATTGAAAAACTAATATGTCGTCTATCAAGTCCAATTATGGAGATACTTTGTATTGGGCATTATAACGGATGACTCCTAGAAGATAGAGAGATAGATATGACTGATTGGACTGACAGTACATCAGACAAGACTCATGAAGAGTAGATCCTGAATCCGTTTACGGATTTATTCACTTGCGGTGTTCATAGTCTGGCATACCTAAATCCTGAGTGGATGACAGACTATAGAGTAGATTCTATCCTGAAGGTTCTGGTGAGTTCTTTTTTGCTTCCTTTGGGTTTTTAAAACCCTATGATATAGAGTTGTGTAAGGTAAGTTGTCTCTGCTGAAAATATGTTTATATGTTATGTATTAATGAGTCAGTGTTGTGTGTACATGGCCATGGCCACAGTTAATACCCACATTGTGTGCTAGCTCAGTACTAAACTACCTGCGATATGTGAAAATGTGAAAATAATTTTTATTTTTTGATGCCTCTAGAGGGCAGCTTTATTACAAACCAAACTAACAGACCATGGTTCAACCTTGCGGGAGAACACGTGTTCAATATGACAAGGAAAATGAATAATACTATGATTTTGACTGATGTGCGATTTTTATTTATGAATTATGGGTCTGAGGCTAGCACGAGGTTGGGTCACAGGTAAACATACATGATTGAGAGAAGTATGTCTGAATAATGGCATGTGTCGACTGAGGATTTTTTGTGTTATGATTACGATGTGTGCGCTAGTAAACTAAATTGGCAGATTAGTTTAATGTTATTGTAGGGCAGAGTTCGAAAAAATTTTTTATCTTTGATTCAATCAGGGGTAACCTGATATTCATGTCGTGTCTATTGGGAACTCACTAAGTTCAAATGAACTTATTTTGTTGCCTTTCTTTCTCAAGCAATTGAGTAGTAAAGGAAGATCCATAGG
Organism: Gossypium hirsutum; assembly: GCF_007990345.1. NCBI lineage: Eukaryota > Viridiplantae > Streptophyta > Magnoliopsida > Malvales > Malvaceae > Gossypium > Gossypium hirsutum. The sequence continues at coordinate 10,121,775 of NC_053449.1, forward strand.
GGGGGCTGCGCCAGAGTTGTGTTTATAAGTAAGCCATTTGTCTGTTTTGTATCATGCATAGTTGCTCGGCAAAGGTCGTACACACACGTTTTTGTGTTTAACTTTTGTTTTTACTTCACAAATTTATTATTTTGTCTTATAAAGTGTAATTGACCTTGTTAATATTTGAAACTGCCAAATTCCTCTGATTTGCAGTTTTCAAAACTACCTTTTTCCTAAATGTATTTACCTTTGATGGAAGAGCCTAGTCAATGGATAGTTCTTTAATTCCTATTACTCTCCTTAAATATGTAGCACCATATGAGAAAGGAATAACCTTTTTAACGTATAGGGTGATCTATCGTAATTTGATGTAGCAGATTAAACTAGTTTTCATACTTAAAGAGCTTGAATATAAACATTTTTATTATGTTTTAGTTAAGTTTCCATATTTCATTTGAATTCAATAAAAACTGTAAAATGAGTATTTTTTATGACCTTAGGGGTCGAATAAGGCCTAATGGTGAGCTAACATACTTAGTGAGTGTACAGGATTCCATTCAAAGGTATAGCAACTCAAGACTGGTCGTTGTGTTGCAACACGAGAAGTTCAATGTCACAACATAGGGAGCGGAATACAAAAATTACAAGATTGTCTTCGGTGTCATGACACAGCTATAAGATGTCGCGGCACACCCCTGAAGCCAAACCTAAATCATGCATATTGCCTTTAGTGTCGCAATACATGCACTAGGGTGTTGCGACACCGGCCCTGTACGGGAAGAATTACGAGTGAGAGGTGTTTTGGTTCGCACAATGAAAATTAACATGAAAATGTCAGCAAAATTAAGGTTAGGGATGATAGCTAACCCTAACTTTATAAATAAGTTCATTTAGCACTTATTAAAGAACAATTTTTACAGTTTAGAGTTTTCTTTGTAATTTTAGTTTCAGTTTTCTTTTCTTTAGGCTTTAGATTTCTTTTTAGTTATTTTTGTTCGTGTTCTTTAGAGAACTTGATTTGTAGACGCAATCAAACTATTGTGGATTTTTGCACTTTCACCAATCAAATACAATTAGGATTCTCTTAAACCCTATTATTGATTTATTCTTCACGCATATCTTATTTATCAAGTTCATTATGTTTATGGATTCCATGAAGAACTAATCCTCTTGTGCGAGATTAGTGAGTGGAGGTGTGATTAACTAATTGCTATATAGGGTTTTCTTAGCGGATCAACTGTTTAAGAGAGGAAAAATTTAAACTCTAGGCTTAACAACCCTAGGAAGTCATTTAGGTGGGAATTAACCCAAAATTGGTATGCTCTATCCGTGAACCCAAAATTGTGAGGTCGAGAGATAAATAGTTCTTGCCGACTCGTTAGTTTAGTGGAAGATCGAGAGATCCTACTAGGGTAATGACTACTTGATTGAATAGAAACCTGAAATAGGAATTAGTTATGACCACCAAAGTTAGCTAATCACCCATGTCTAGATTTGATTAAGTTTAAAAATCAGTTATTTGAAGTCTATTTTATTTATGCAATTTCTATTTCTTTATTTATAAAAACCTAAAACTCTCTTCTTTATGTATTATCATAATATAGTTTATTTAAATTATTAATTAATTGTATTTGCGTCTAGGTTAACTTTAATTTAGTACTCGCCTCCCTTGGGTACGATCCTTAGAGTACTTACTTACTTCGTTGTAAAAAACTATATTATAACCTGACTAGTATACTTGCGAACACCGCCTCAAATTCTATATTTTTTAGTAGCAGTATTCACACTTTGGATGTTAGTATGTCCAAAGGCAGTCAAGGGAAATCTTTATAACTACTTTTCTTAAACTTTAACACAAGTCAAAAGTTTTGGATCTATCAGTAACGCCCCAATCCGTTGGGTGGACTGTTTGGCTGGTTGGTATATGTCCAACCTTCCTAACGGGCTAAAAGGTGTTACACACAAATTTGGATAGCACGATGAGCAATAGCAAAAGTAATTTGGATACTCGGGTAAATGTATCAAGGAGCACCATAGTGTTGAACAGGGACACAAATTGTCCAAACAGAGGCACCAAAGTGCAAACAGTATAAGCATATGTCTAACCCTATTGGCATTCCAATTGTATCCTAATTGTTTACTACGTTCAAACGAGCATTTATACAGGATATTGACCATTTACAAAATAGGAGCACTTCCATGTTTATCCAAAATAGATTTCATAATTAGGTCAAATTCATTCAGCATCCACATGAATCATGTTTTACAAGTATACGAGACTTTCAATAAGATCATTTCTCACCTCTAGTATTAAATTATAAACATTTCAAACTTTCAATTTAACAATATAAAAATATATATTCACAATTCAATCACAATCAATACATATAAGCACATTTTTATAACCTATGAACTTACCTAGAGTGATCAACAAGCGAACTGGGTCGTAAGGACTATTATGCAATTTTCTCTTTTCATCGTTTATCAATCGATTTTTCTAATTCTTGATCTAAATAATAATTAAATTCACAATATCAATTCCATGTACCATATAACACTCCAATTAATGCATATGGCCTGTCAATTTCATTTTACAACATGGCCCTAAACTTTTACATTTTATTCAATTTAGTCCCTAAATCTAAAACCCTTGTAACTTTCACAATTAAGCCCCCAAATTTCAATTCGCTTACATACTCATCCCTAAACAGCTCTCAAGCATTAAAATTTACAAAAATTTCATGCTCTTAATAACACATTTTTTATTTTAGTCCCTAAACTCAAGACTAACAAAAATCATTTTACAAATTAGTCCTATTTAACAACCAAACTTAAAATTCAACCATTAAACATCAAGAAATTCAATAATTAACAAATGATAACTTTTAAAACCTTTAACAATTTTACAAAATAGTCACTGGGTTAGCTAGATTAAGTTACAACGATATTAAAAACATAAAATTTACTAAAAATGGACTTGAATTGGAATTGCATGCAACTAGGAGAAGCTTGGACAAATCTAAAACCTTAAAAATGGTGGTTTCGATGGAAGAAAGAAAAATGAAGAAGACCATTATGTTTTATGTTTTAACTTTATTAATTTTATTTTAGCATTAAAAATAACATGTAAAATTATAACAAAATAAGCTCAAACCGTACCACTATCTTATAAATGGCTAATTTACCATTTAAATCCATTAAAAAACTTAATTAACCCTTTTATCAACCAAAATTCAATAGTGATCAAGTTTTACATGTTTTAGAATTTAGTCATTGTACCTTAATTAACTATTAAATCACTAAAATTATTGGACTAGAAATCAATATAACTCTATATTAGACTCAAAAATATTATAAAATAAAATTTACTGACTTGATCATCTAAAATTGGGGTTCCGAAAGCAATGGTTCCCACACCACTGGAAAATGGGTTGTTACACCTAAGGTATTCACCTTTGGCCATACAAAACATGTATAGGCATTGTTTCAACACCAATCGATTAGGCAGAGACTTTGTCATGTATAGTTTTTCTAACTTTCTCCATAAGGCTGCTGCCGTTTTCTCTATAAGCACCTCCCACAACACATTATTTGTGAGGCATAACTAAATTGTTGACAGAGCCTTCTCATCAAGTTCATCCCATTCTGACTAATTCATATCCTCGGGCTTTTTCCCTATAATGACCTTCTTCAGGACGTATTGAACCAGAATTGTCGTCATTTGAAATTTCTACAAACTGAAATTTGTGATTTCATCAAACTTTTCGATATTGTACCTCATTGTCATCCCTAAATGAGTTGATTTGTGGAAGCTAAACCAGACTCTGATATTAATTTGTTGGGGATTGACCTGTATAAACAATGAAATAGAAAATGTAGAGAAGATCAAACACAAATTTTATGTGAAAAACACCTCTAAAGAGGACAAAAATCACGAAAAAATGAGGCATCAGATTAACATTAATGGAATAAACAAAATGAGTACAATGTGTAACACCCCATACCTGGCCCGATCGTCAAACCCGAGCTATAGAACATCACATTAGCCACCTAAATGAGTCTCTGATCGAACACCAACCGAACCTCCAACATACCGTACAAGACAAGTTCAAGTTTAAGAAAACTCAAGCTCGCGAACTACCACCGCTTGCTTCATGGTACACAGCAGTAATAATTTGTGAAGCCTAAGACATGCAAAATAATACACCCCGCGAAACACAGTAATTTAACTATCAGGCATCGAGGTTCGCACCTTGCATAGCTCACACATTCTAAGTCTTTACAAAGTAAGCCTCCTTAAACATGGCAAGTCTCGCAAACGACCTCTACGCGCTTAGATTCTTTGAACACGTTTCATAAAGTCTCTCCTTTTCTGCATTCCATTAACTATTAAGGGTTCGCAGGTAGCAGTTTGCCAATCGTTAGGGTTCACACTTTGCACAGTTCAACAACCCTATCAATTTATAGCAACTTTGGCGAACTCTGTATAAGTTAGTCAGTTTTGATTATTTCATGCTTTTGCTTATGGCGAACACTCTATTAGAAATTAAATACTTAAGTATGAACTTGTAAATTAAGGAAACATCAAACTAGGCTTGGACTAAATTCATATACTTAAAACTCAGGTATTTATATATAGTTTTATCGGTTCACAAGAGGTATTAAAAACATAAAGAAAAAACCAAGTCCTAGAACAATCGACGAATTCAACAGATAGAAAGAAATCTCTAAGCCCAAGCAGAATCTCACATTGCCTTTAATTCTAGGGTTCGTTTGTACCACCTATTCAGTGGTTATGCTTAGCCTGGATCACTCGCTTTGTCGCTACATACCGTGTGATCTAACTGTCTACAGTTTTTAGAAATGAGTGTGTGAGCTCTTGCGAACTCAGTGAATGTACAGGAAAACCATATATCACGCACAAAAACATAAGTTAAATAAGATTTTTAACAAAGTTACTGTTTTGCGAATTGGGTTCGCCATATTTACACGAAGTTTAGTTCGCGATTATCAGCTGTTAGTTAGCTTAAAACAGTAAAACATAATATTTTAGAAAACAAAATCTTATTCACATGTTCTTTTCAGTTGGATAAATGAGTCTTTATATAACGCCTCAATTTAACTCAAAGAGTCCAACATATCTCATAAGCGTAGCATTAATCTAACACTCTCCAACATACCTGCATATCCCATTGAATGGAGCTTGGCCTGCCATTCCCTTATTTCCCCTAACTTGTCCCAGTGCCTCTCGCCCAAATCACAAAACATAAAGGTGAGTACTCATAATCCTATGGCACGCCATTATATCCAACGGTTTACAAAATATTGTAGTGTTAATACATTTACTTAAACATAGAGCTCGCAAATTATGAGGAGCTCGCAAAACACTATTCATATCTAGCTAGCAATATAGAGCTTACATATCACTATTCATAAAAACATATATTTAACATAATCACAAAACAGAGTTTAGAGAAGACTTACTCTCAAGACTTAGGATAAAGCCCTAAGCTCCTAATTAACTCTATGGTTAGCACATACAAGTGGCGACCCCTGAACACCCACCAGTTTGCTAAAAGCTTTAAACAAGCTTCATCTTTCCCTTGTCTTTGCTTGTAGACGATTCTGTTAGGTTCACAATTTCACAAATCATACACAATTCACTAATAGTCGAAGCACATTAAAACTCATGCATAACACAAGTGAACCGAGGTTCATACATGCTAATCTTTTGTCGAACCTAGTTTCCTTTGTTGCGAACTTTCTTAATTACTTTTATATGTCTAACCCAATAGAGAAATAGTGTCTTAACTTTAATCCTAAAAACTAAATGTTGGGTTCTTATTTTCGTAGAATCTTGACAAAAAGAGAAATAAGTAATCGATGAAGAAATTTGAGAGAGGTTTGTTGTTCAAAATAATGTGGAATTTTCAATGACAAAAGCTTAATTTATAAGCACTAATTGTTTTGAAGTTCTTAGGATACCTTAATAGACATAGGAAAGAGTTACGTGCATGAGTGGTGTTGTGAAGAGGAAAATAAGTTAATTTCCTAACTTTGGTATAATTTCCTTTTGGCTAATCTTTTTTTTTTACAGTCAAGCCCTTACTTTCACTCTCGAGCCAAACCAACAACCGTAGCTCACCAGGCCCACTGGCAACCCCAGCTATCCAAGCCCACTAATGACCCCAACTCACCAGGCCCCAAACTCCTAGGTCCTATTTTGGGATGTTACACAATGAGAATACAAAACCCAAGTCCCGAATACAAAGCTCACACCCAAAGCTCTCACTAAAGGGGTTTTACAATATTCTCTCAAACTCTCACCAAAACTCTATATGCGACTACATCTTGTCGCCCTCAAAGAAAAGTCATTGTTGATTGGTGTGTCTAAATCAGGTTTACAAAGACCCTTTAAATAGGCTAAATACTAAAGGCTAAAATGGCTAAAATAACCTTAAAGTAATCAAAGTTTAATTGGGAGAAGAAGTCGTTTTGAGTTGTACAAAACATGGCTGCATAACATCAGGAATTGTTGTGACGTGTCGGTTTTCCTCGTCATGACATTTTCGCCACGTCCATTGCCAAAAACCGTCGCATCGTCCCAACATTTGGAACCTCCTCGTCCTGATGTCGGGCTTATTTTGGCCTTTCTTCGATTGCTTGTCGATTCTCGTCTAAGATGCCTACAACGTGTCCAATAAATGCGAGGCACACCCTACAATGTTGAATGATATAGAAATTTAAGAATGTTAAAAGGATTTCAAATTTAAAAAAAAATTTATCCTTGGGTAAGAATTAGTATTTAGTGTAGTTATTTAAATTTTATAAAATTTATTTATAATAATCATAAATTGTGAAATAGTAAATTTAATTTAATAATTAATATTCATAAATTTTAAAAATACTTAATTAAATAATGTAATAATTATTCCGAAATTGAGAAGTTAAAATTTAATATGATTGAAATTATGTTACTTGAATGTAAAAAAATGTAGTGGTAAATCATTGTACTTATAATTAATAATTATTTTTAAAATTTTTAAATATGCATAAATTTAATAAAATTATTTAAGAAGAAAAAATAATAATTTCTAACCTATGTAATAATATTTAAATGGAATATTTTCAATATTTTTGTGGATGTTGATCTTAAAAATTACTGGTTCTTGAAATCGGATTAAAAAATAAGTTGTACCATATCAAATAGTTAAAATTGAAAAAGTACATGTGTTGGTAAAATAAATTGCAAGGCTCCCTTTGGATGGTTGAAGAGCTTGTTTCCAGTAAGATTAAAAATAGTAATAGCGATGAGATTAGATACTATAGTAGTGATATTAAAATCGGTGGTGCGATTCAAACGCAACTGTAGCAATGAGGTGAAAATAGAAAATAACTATTAAGAACATCAAATTGAAATATATAATAAATTATTTAAAATTATATTTAAATTAAATAATAATATATTTTGTGTTAAATTATAATTAAAAATTATATTTCTATTATAAAAGAATACTTATGTTATATTTATATTAAAAATATTAATTAAAATCAGTATTATATTAAAATAAAATAATAATATGGAGGGGTAAAATGTAAATTTACCCATAATGAGAGGTTTAGTTTATGCAACTAAAACCCCAAACATCAGTTAAGGGTGAGTTTAGATGGGCGGTGCGTTTACCTGCAATTAGTGTAAAAACAGCAGTGGCGGTGAGATTAGATACTGTAGCGATACTGTAGTGTGAGACAAAAAGTAAGCTAAATGCACCGCACCGTCCGTAATCGCCCATCCAAACTCACCCTAAGAAAGAGATGCTCCAGTGCGGTGAGAATTATCGAAACAACAAAAACTTTTTAGCCTAAAAATTCCAACGCACTAGGCTTCAGTGGGGGCAATACAAAAATACCTTTTCTTCAACTATATATAAATAGTAATAAGAAAATGTGTAGAATTAAAATATTTCTTTTATCTGGAATTGAGATTTATAAGTATGTAGAATTGAACACAAAATATACCGTCTGGTGAATTAATGTGGAAATGAAACCTAGAATTACAGACTATGATTAGGCTTAGTATATATATTTATAATAGTATATATTTTTATTTTTGGTTGGGACTATTAAGACAAATGTTATATTTTTGGGGGAATTATGGTAACCCCTTTCAATTTGCAAATAAAATAGGATTAAATATAATTTTATATTGATATTACATGGAACTGTTGTGAATTAATTTTGATATACATTGACCGACTTAAATTCAATGGATTAATGTAAATATTTAATTGAATGAATTAAAATAAATAGGATTCAATTAAAATGTTTAATTTAAAAACAAAAATGAAACGAAATAGTTAAAATTTTATGAGAATTTAACATTTGTAACTTGAGATAAAAATTAATTATATATGTTAATAGACCTTTAAAATTGTTACGTATGAAATTTCATGATAGATGTAAATTGCCTACCATTGCTGAAGTGTCAGCACATTATAGGTGACAAATGGTATGCAGAGCAGTGGTTTAGAACTAAAACTTACCTTATTTGGTTAAAAAACTAGACATAATATATATATATGATATGATGATGATGATAAATTTACGTACGTAAATAATGAAAAGTTTAACTGAAATTTTTTAATATTGCTATGATTTTGCCGATATAATTAATTTAATTTTAAAACGATAATCTAATACATACCAAAATCTCATTGGTAAATTACCAATAAGGGAAATGTCGATATACATTCATTGGCAATTTCCTTCAGCATTAATATATTCACTATAATTACAGAAAAAAAAACAGTTTTCTTGGGATAATAACGACACGTGGCGATATCTTATTGTGGCTGACGTCAAATACTTTAACTTAGCTATAGAATAAATATATTAGATATGTATTTATATCATTTTAAATTATTCATAAAACTTCTAACCATTTAATTCACATTAAAATATAATAATGAATCAACTTTAAGCAAAATTTGGTGGGCTTACAGTTGAATGGAATGCCGGCTGTCGCATGGTTGATCTGGAAACCAATTGTTCTGCCGCTATTAATATTCTTAAGGAAAACAACAATCGCTTTGAATTCCAACAACCTTTGGAGGAGATCTGAAAGCTTTGTAACAAAGAGGGGCTAATCGGGTTCGACCATGTTTACAGGGAAGCTAACAAGGTTGCGGCTGCCCAAGATTTTCCAAATAAAAAGATTTACACATCTATCGCTGGAAATTTGCAGATTCTTAGTAGACGATCCCAATCATGTTTCTTACGTAATGCCATGTTGATTGATTTGCAGTTTTGTAGGGCTCAGCCCCACTCCATTTGACTACAAAAAAAACAAAAGGCGCTACCCTCCTCCATTTGTAGGAAAAATATCTATGTTCTTATCCAAATAATAGTGCTCGACAATATCAGTTGTCTGTTCTTTTCGTTTCTTTTGGTAAGTGGGGGTAATGTAGCTTTTATATCTGGCTATCTTATTTGTTGTTAACTGCAAAGCCTGGATAGTGCGCTGCAGACCACTACTCAACTCGAGGCAGTAACAAGCAAGATGGAAAATAGTTCAAAGCAATGGCGTTTCGAAGGGAACAAAAGGCTGAACTCGGCATCAGCAATCAGTGTGCGAGGAGTTATTGATCTGGTAATTGGAAATCTCAGCACCGATGATCCGAGACCCACCATTCCCCTTGGCAACGGCGATCCCTCTCAATTTGCATGCTTTAGGACTTCCACAACAGCGGAAGAGGCCATAGTTGATGCCGTCCATTCAGCCAAGTACAATGGTTATGCACCTACTGTTGGAGTTCTCTCTGCCAGAAGGTAATATTTATTGACACTTAACTCCGGTTTCTATATATTTACATTTTCCATATTCATTCCAAAAAAAAAAAAATCCTGTTCTTGCTAAGAAATATCAAGAATGGTCTGTTTTATATGTATTTAAAAAATAATAATAATACTTCCAAGATTCTAACAGGGCTATTGCAAATTATCTTAATCGTGACCTTCCATATAAGTTATCTGCGGATGATATTTATGTTACAAGTGGATGCTTACAAGCAATTGAAGTTGCATTAGCAGCCATTAACCGCCCTGGTGCCAACATTTTGCTCCCAAGACCAGGCTTTACATTCTATGAATCTCGAGCTGCATATGAACATCTCCAAGTCCGTCATTTTGATCTCCTTCCTGATAGGGGTTGGGAAGTTGATGTTGATGCCATTGAAGATCTAGCGGATGACAACACCGTTGCCATAGTTATTATAAACCCTGGCAATCCTTGTGGAAGTGTCTATAGCTATGACCATCTGAAAATGGTAAATTATCCAAATGGTTAGAATTTTTTTTTCTTTTATTACTATTATTTTATAAAAATTGAAGATTATTTGAATTAGGTTGCAGAGACAGCAAGAAAGCTTGGAATTTTGGTTATTGCTGATGAAGTTTATGGCCATCTTACATTTGGAAGCACTCCCTTTGTGCCAATGGGAATATTTGGATCAATTGTGCCAGTTCTCTCTCTTGGGTCTATATCAAAGAGATGGGTTGTTCCTGGTTGGCGACTTGGTTGGCTAGTAACTAGTGATCCTAATGGCATCCTTCAAAAGTCTGGGGTTAGCCTTCATTTTTTTTTTCTGACCTTCTCTCTGGCTTATGACAATTAGAAGGACATGTTTAATTTGAAGTTCTTTCATTATTCAAGTATCTAAACAGAAATCATAAGATAATAATCAATGGTGTTAATGTTCTTGTTCCATCACTCTCAGATTGTGGAGTCAATAACAGGCTTTCTCAATATCTCCACTGATCCTGCAACCTTCATTCAGGTTCGTGATGCAAAATGCTTTTCTAGTCCGAAAAATACATCAACTTTCAAAGAGCAAGAACAAATTTAAGTCAATGCATCGCAATTTTCACGCTAAAAAGACATTAAATACTGTCAGTTTATGGTGCATCATTCTCCAGCACCTTACTATATAGCTTTAATGTTAACACTGGAGAAAATTATTTCATAAGCTTGGGTTTGAATGTAAGGGAGTTATTTTTTTATTCTTAGTTCTCCTGTTTTTTCTCTCTTGGTTATATATAATTGTATTTTATGCATTAGGGAGCGATTCCCCAAATCCTGGAGAATACAAAGGATGATTTCTTTTCAAAAGTGATTGTGACACTAAAGGAGGCTGCCGATAAATGCTTTGATGGAATTAGGGAGGTACCTTGTCTTACTTGCCCAAAGAAACCAGAAGGATCAATGTTTGTAATGGTGAGGCCATAAATCTTACGATTTGTCTGCAGAAGATAGAGGACATGTATATATGGCTAGATATCTACATATTTTGCAGGTGAAGCTGAATGTTTCACTACTGGAAGACATTAGTGATGACCTGGATTTCTGCATGAAGCTGGCTAAAGAGGAGTCCGTCATTATTGTCCCAGCTGGTAAGAAAAGAAAAATTCAAGTTTCTTTAACAAAATGTAGGTTTCTAATTACATTTATTTGGTGCAAAATCAAAATATTGTTGTAAAGAACAATTGAAAGAATTGAGGCTCAAGGTGATGGATTTCGATGATCATGGTTCTATGCTTGTGTAAATCTCATGACAAAAGTGCCACAAAATTATACAGGGATGGCTTTTGGAATGAAGAATTGGCTTCGTATAACTTTTGCTTGTGAAATCTCAGCTCTTGAAGACGGCCTAAGAAGGATAAAAGCATTTCACCAAAGGCATGTGAGGAAACAGTAAGATTTATTTGTGGCTGGAATGGCAGATGAAACAACATTGTCTTACTTTTCTCTATTTGATTATACCAACATACTGTACAAAGTGCAAACCATGGATAATATCGCTCAATATGAATCTCAGTATAACACCTTTGAACCTGATACCATCGCTAGGTCTGATTTGTATGTGATCCGATCGCTGGTCCAGATACCAAGATGCTACCTTCGTTGTTAGAGTGATTACAATTTAATTCAATTTATTTTGAGTCTCTACATAATCAAATTTGGGTCAATATATGTTTCATATTTATTTCCAAGTCTTATATGATTTATAATAGCTTTCTACACAATCTACGGTTGAACAAGGACTGAAATGCAAATTCTGAAAATTTTCGGGGTGACATTGTAACGTCGGGGGTTCCACGTGGTTCTCCTGTCGTCGCGACGCGCTCTCCATCTCAAAATTTTTTTCCACTTTTCAACATTTTTTTCACTTAAATCCCCATACATAAATTAAAATTTAACTGATCAAATTCATTTCACATCAAGTCCATATAATATAACATGCTATTCGATAAAAGATAACAAGGTTTATAAAATTAACATAATTATCAAAGTTTTACAAATAAGTCCTTTAGAGGACTTACTCTTTCTACATATCATAACTATTGCTAATATATATCAACCAATTTATCATTTAAGACTTTCTTAATTCATTTTATAACAATCACCTACCTAGTACCTCAAAAATACATTTGAACTTCTCTTATATATTAGCAAATCCATCATTTGCAACAATTTCTTAAGATTATAACTCTTCTGTTATTTTTCCTCCTCCTCTCCTTTCCTCATCATTTATGTAGATGTAATTATACGAGAATTTATGGCTTTTAGTATTGAATGCCTATATGCAACATTAATTTCAATTTTACTATTTACATAATTTTAGCAAAATTGTCCACTTGAATAGCAGTCACTAAATCATTTATATCTTAGTCTACAACATCCCAAATTAAGATATGCTTATTGTTTTTTAATCTAGACTCAATAACTTTTTTACCATAAAAATTTCAGAATTTTTTCTTATGTCAATTAATACAATAAATTGTTTTAGTTTTCTCTTGTTTTGTTGCTAGACAACTTTGACTCACTAAAAATTATCTTTCAGTACACTACTCGTATAATGTTTCAATTTATTTCCCTTATGAATAGACTCATCAGTATTTTAAGCATATAAGTTTCATCTCCTAAACATTTTTTTTACAATTTGAGATAATTTTTCAAAGTCAAAACAAGGGAACCCAAAATCATTCTGACATTGTCTCTCAAAAAATCATATACCTCATAATATACTAATCATTTACTTACACCGTTTCTTTTATGCTAAACTAGACTCAATAAATTTTAATTCAATTTTTAATTCAACCTATAAATCGATCTCTACAATTTTTGGTGAATTTTCAAAATTGAACTACTACTGTTGTCTAAAACTATTTTAGTGAAAATTTTACTTATTATCACTCATATCAACATTTAACACTTATTTCATTTATCAAACTATTAGATTATTGTACAAGATCATTTGATTGTACATAACATTATACTTTTGATTATTATTCGATTTAGTCCCTTAAAGCTTACATGTAAACTTAATTACATTATCACTTTCCATATTATAATTCATATCACTTTCTTTTCACAGTTTACAATATTTACATTATTTTGCAATCTAGTCCTTAATATTATAAAAACTCAATAATTATTATAATTGTTCTGCTAACTTCACTTCTCATTCAATTTCACTATCACATAACACCTTAATCAAATGATTTATTATAATTTCTTACTTCACATATTTGATTTTTATGGACTTCACTTCAATCATTTTTAATTTTAAGTTTCTCAAAGTTTACAATTTAGTCCTTAGCATCATGAAAATTCAATATTTACCATAATTTCACTTTAACATCACTTTGTAAATAATTCACTAACACCTAACACATCATTTAAACTCTTTATCTTAATACCTTATTTAAATCATATTTTTTTGTACACATTATAATTTAGTCCTTTTACTATTATTTAAATATATCAAATCAACTCATTACATAATATTAGCTTATTTATAATTAGTTCAACTATTTAGCATAACCTATACTTGATTAAAATAAAATAAAATAAAATCCTTGAAGTACTTACCTTGTCTCTTTAATCTCTTCATTTTTCCACAACTTTCTCCACTTCCACTTACAATTTCTTTCTTTCAATATGATATTATAACTCTCTTGTATCTCTACTTCACTTCTCCTTTTGGGTGGTAAAAGAATTTTTCAAGGAATTTAGGAGAAAAAGTGAGATTTCATGGTAAGGGACCAATTTGTAAAGAAATGAAAGTCCCCTTCCATGTATATGTAAGTGGCGTTGGAAGCATGAAGAATTTTCTTCATGTTTCCATACAAATATCTTATTTAATTTATTAATTAAATAATAAAATATCTTATAAAATAATAAAATATTCAACCAATCATAATTTAACACTTTTCTTTCTTAATTTTTACACCATATAATTATCTAATTTGAGTAATGACCATTTTATCCTTCATGTTTCTTCAAAACTTCATCTTTAAGTCACTATTCACTTTTGGTAAAATTACAATTTAGTTCTTCATGTTTCTTCACTTATTCAATTTGGTCCCTACACACTAATTTCATGACATAAGAAATTTGGATTATTTTCTCTTTTTTTCCTTCAATTTTTCTCATTTTTATATTTCATTCCTCCAAATTTCAAATAATTATACTTAAATATCAAAACTTTTTATATCTTTATGATTTAATTCTTACTTTAATTTAGTATATTACAACATACTTTTCAATTTAAATTTCTTTAATACTCCTCAACCTTCTCTTTTATCACTTTCATTTCCTTATTTTATTTTATCGAGAAATCAATTGTACATTATCTCGATTTATAATTGCTTTTAAAATATAAAAATTTTAGGGGTGTTACAAGTAAATTCCTTGGTTTTACCATCAAAATATTGAAAATATCTTAAAATATATATTAATGATTCTGAGGTTCAAATTTTAAGGTATTATGGTTGGAGATTAGGGTTAAGATGATCTATTGACTCCATTATTTTTTCATTCATTCACATTTTCTTAAGAGTAAAGGTCTTGGGTTTAAGTTTCTTTTATCGGGGGTTCTTGAGATAGGTGAACTAGCTGAGGTACAACATCAAGCTTTCCTTCTCCTTGGGTTGATCAAGACTCACAAGATCAAGTAATCTCCTATTCTCTATTTGGGATCAAATTTCAGAGAAAAGTTTCCAACATATTGAGGACCACAACCTCGAGTTTAAGGTTAATGTGAGGTTCTAGGACCAAGGGCCAAGCCTAAGGTCTTGAGGTTTGATTTTTGAGGGTATGAGGTTTGAGGCTTGGATTGATTTTCTAGGTCAAGTGATCAATAGTCCGAGTCCCCAAACCAAGTGTTATGTGTTATTAGGTTTGAGATCTTAATAAGATTGAGGTTCGAAGATCTTAGTATTTTAGGGTCTTGAAAGCAAAATGTTTTGCAATAGCAAGTCAATAGATAGTTAATTATTTAGTGAAAAGTCATACATCACTTTATACATCCACAAAGCAAAACATAAATTACAATGTAGTAGGAGAAAAAACAAGTCAAAAGTAGTCAATGAGTAAACGTATGGGGTTAAGTGTATCATTCATAGTATAAAAAAGTCAAAGCAACCAAGGAGTAAAAACAAGAATAAAAAAGGGTATACGATAAGTCAATATGGAGATAATAAGTAGAACTCTGAATAAATGAGCATGGTAGTATATAATATTGTTATACAATTATAATAAAATATATAATAACCTGACCCGGGGTCTAACCCAAGATTCGATCGATAATATTTTGGTTTAAATAGTCCCAAACACTCAAACGAGGGATGGTATAGGAAAAAAACTTATTATCGTCTTCCTCTCCTCTCTTGGACCACAACTCTATCAACAATTGGTGTTATGAGTGTGAAACCAACCTGCCACCTTCAGAATTCACCATTTTCTCTGATGTTGAGTGTCATCCGCTATAAACTTTAGAGGGATTAAATGGATGAAAAAATGGAAGAGATAGTGGAGATGAAACAACACAGTTTAGTAGAAGAAAATCAGAAAACACTAGAAGTTTTAAAAGACATGGAGCAGTCTTTGCAAGATCAATTACAAGCTAAAAAAAGTGTATCAAACATGCAAAAAGTTTATTGGAAACAGAAAGTTAAAAACAAATCTGGGTATAAAGATCCAGCCGTTCTTGCATCTGAAACACCTTGTAAGTTGGTTTTTCCTTTATATTTTATATCTGATTGAATATAGCATCTGCAAATATTTTGTTGATTCTATTATTTGGGTATTTAATTTAATTGTCTAAGATCCAAGAAAAAAAAGCATTATTTCTTATAATTTAAGAGTTACTGTGAATGAAGTAAAAGCTCTTTATGATCTGTTCAAGAGGGTAAGCAGCTCCATAATTGATTATGGTCTTATTCAAAAGGAGGAATTCCAACATGCAGTTTTTAGAAACAACAATAAGCAAAATCTTTTTGCAGATAGAGTATTTGATTTATTCGATGTACACAATGGGGTTATTGAATTTGGAGAGTTTGTGTTCTTTAAGCATATTTCATCCTAGTGCTCCAATAGCAGACAAAGTTGCATTCCTAGTCAATTGTACGTCCTACGACAAACTGGTTACATTGAGGGAGAAGAGGTAAAAGAAGAAAAACCATGTTTGTTTCTGATGAGCCTATCAAATACTCTTTTGTGGCTGCGTGGATTCATCTCTTTTAGTAGATTATATGGTGTTCATTTCAGAATATTGACTTCTTATTCATATGGATAGCGGGGTTTTGTTATAGCTTTGGTTGCTTAAGTTAGTGAAAAATGTTACGGTGGTTGGCAACTTTACATATTTTAGGTTGTTCAATATGAGTTTTAGATCAATCTGGTTAAATCATAATAGGACTTGCTTATGCTTTGGGTGTCTTATTTGAGCGCGACACACATTGATTGCTATTTTGCCACCTACATATGCATCTTTTTCCATGAGTATCTCTCATTGTTAAAACTATGACTTGAATTGTTTAATCGTTTTTCTACTAATTAAGTATCGTATAATGTTATCTAGTCAGTTTTCTCATTTGTGCTATATTAATTAATTGTTCTTTTGGATTATTGCATGAGTGTTTCCCTAATGCTAGTATTCTATTTTGCTTGCTATTTACTAAAATTTTATCTGATATTGTTTAGTTCACCAACCTGCAAGAACATTAGTTCATATTCCTTTTGACTAAAGAGCTCTAACGATTTTTCAGTGGTGTCGAAAATAGTGGTTTCGAGGTCACTAAATTCGGCGAGTAAGTTCGTACATATTATTATTTAATATTTACGAGTCAAATGTGGTTTTAAAAAGATTTTTGATTCAGTAATTTATGTTTTATAACATTTATTAGGTTCAAGTGGTAAGACCCTAATGTCAAGTGGTTTTAGAAAGTGAGGTTTCGGGGTCTCGTTTCTATAAACCGAGCCATAAATATTTTTATAAATATTTTCGGAGTGTCATTAGGGTTGTATTAAAGTTTCGTTGAAAAATTTTAACGTTTCGATAGTTAATTAATTAAAAAGAACTAAATCGTAAAAGATGTAAAATTTAGCCACTATTTGATTTGAGTGATTAAATAGTTTATTGAATAAGCAAAAGGGACTTAAACGGTAATTAGACCATTCAAGGGTTGGTGGACGTTAGTGGGCTTTTAAATTGTTAAAGTTTGCTTATATTTATAAGGGTAAAATAGTATATTATTAAATATGTATAATATAAAAAAACATAATAAAAGCTCATTATCATGTTCTTCATTTTAAAAGCCACCATCGAAACCCTAAACGAGAAGAAAAAATTCGACCAACTTTGGTTTGGTGATTTGGTAAGTAAACTTTGTCTGTTTTTAATAATTTTTATATTTTTGAGATTGTTACAATTAGGTCTAGTTAATCAGTACCTTCGTTTCTGATTTTGTTAAAAATTTTAGAAGTTTATATTTATAAATATTAGATGTTTTTTATGAATAACATAGATTTGGAGATTTGATTGTGTGATGATTTTGTAAAGTGATTTTTGTTAAATATTGATTTTAGGATTAAATTGTGAAAATGTCAAAACATTAGGGTTTGAACGTGAACTTTAGATTTATTAGGGGCTATATGAGGGCCTAGAATATTTTTATAGATTATTAATTTGAGAAAATTAGTTAATTTGATAGATTAATTAATTAAGGGATTAAATTGTAAAAATTGTAAAAAAATTGGGGTAATTGTGTAAATTCAAAAAATAAAAGGGTACTAATTTTAAAATGGGTTGGAAATGAAATATATGCTAATAAATAATTAATTTTACATTTTAGATCAAGATCCCGTAGATACTCGTGGAAAAGGAAAAATAGTGGAATAGTCCTTAAACTTTTGTAATTACTACAATTCATTAAGGTAAGTTTATACGGTTAAAATTTAACATTTGTATAAATTGATGATTGGTATTATGTATATATTGTTGGAAATGAATTATTGTTTGAATTATAATATTGAATTAAATATTCAGTTTGAATTGAATGTTGGATTTGAGTCCATTCGTGATTCGGTGTATAACAGGGGTTTGGAGTGGAGATGGTATTGGAGGGAGATATCGACATTTTATCAAGTAAATCGGGGTTCAGCATTTGTTGCGAACTCTCGTATTTTACTTTCTGTTTGGTGTGATTGGGTGGATCAGCTCTTACGAGCTTCTGTTCACCTTTTGAGCTTCTGCTAGCGTATTCAAGAGGACCAACTCTTATGAGCTTCTGTTGACGATGTACTCTTATCCATAAGTCATTCTTTGAATAGAAAAATCTCGGTAATTTGATTTAGTTAATGAATTTGAAAGACATGTTATATATTTTTGTATTGATTTGAATACGGATGTATTTATCGATTGAAGTTGTGAATGACAGGGAGTTGTCATGGATGATTTATTATTATTTGATTTATTATAGTTAGTTTAGTAAGATCTTTGTTCATCTCGTCGAACTTACTAAGCTTCATTAAGCTTACTTGTGTTGTTTAATGTCATTGTAGATTTTCAGAAGGTTGGACGATCGAATCGGCACTCAAGTCACACTATCCAGTTTATCTCAGTAGTTTTTGAAACGTTAAATTCGGATTATATCACATGTATAGGCTCTTGTGCTATTTCGGTTAATGTTTGGCTTATATAAATGTTATAAATGATATTTTGTGCAAATAACCAATTTGCAAAAGGTATGAGAATGAGGTATAGTTGTTATGCTAGTATGTGTGGCTTACATATATTTGATTTGTTGTGGTTGTGGTAACTTTGTTAGGTATTTTGATTTGGTATTGCTTGAATGAGTTGATGAATTGAATTAATGTGTATTTTGAGATTAAATTGTATATAACTGTGGTACCAATAAGGGTACATTGGTTAGGCACATATTAGGTTGGTTTTGATGTGTTTTTTACCCGATTAATGTCATTTTGATTTTGTATTTTGGTTAGTATTTGAGTTTCTTAAGGTCCAAGCAATTTGATTATGTTTGTATTAATGTATGATTTGAATGATTTACTATTCTATTATCCTATAATACTCCGTAACCCTATTATGACGACAGATACGGGTTAGGGATGTTACATAGTTGTAGGTTTATTTTAATGAATTTTATGCATAAACGACTTAGCATTAATGTTTGATTATTGTATCTTCTACATTAAAAATGTTATTAATTTGGTTCTCTGTTTGTGCCAATTTTCTATTGTTGTACCCCTAACATTTTACAAGAGCACTGATTGAAAATGATACAATGCATTGAACATCCACATTATAAGTAAAACTTGTTGCTACATCTCAAGCATTTTTAGTGCTTCATTACATATGATACACATGCATACACATTCAATTGATGCAATTTTATGCATGTTCATGAAATAATAAAATCATTTAACATAATTACTTCAAATTTATTTATATATAGCGTTCATACTACTAACTAACGTTATTATTATAGGAGGTAGCATTTTGAGGAATCATTTTCATGATAATAGTTGTAATTTATCTTATCATTTTCATGATAATGGTTGAATTGATCAGTTAATTATTTACAATAATAGGTAAAGTTCTACTTTGGTGGAGTTATAATCTATTGTAGTGATTCCTTGTAATTACACTGCTATAATGGAATTGATAAACTTATTTGTTAGCATTTTATCATTTTTCTTGAATGCTTGTATTAAATGGATGATGTACAAGGTAGAGGTAGGTTTTTTCAATATGAGTGTTTAACATATAGGCGCATTGTTGGTCCTTGTGCATGTTGCTGAAATATTCTCAGTTTGCTTCTAAATAGCTCATTGATTTAATATCGCAGCTAACGATTATTTGAGTTAGTTGATTTAATATCGCAACTCCAAACAGCTTGCTGACCTACGTTCACAGCTGATATTATTAAGGTTAGCTAATTTAAGATCGCAACCTAAGTTTATTTTAGTTAGTTGATTTAAGATCGCAACTCTGAACAGATTACTAACCTACGTTCACAGCCGATATTATTAAGGTTAGCTGATTTAAGATCGCAACCTAAGTTTATTTGAGTTAGTTGATTTAATATCGTAACTCCGAACAGCTCACTAACCTTCGTTCACAGTTGATATTATTAAGGTTAGCTTATTTAAGATTTCAACCTAAGTTTTTTTGAGTTAGCTAATTTAATATCGCAAATCCTAACAGCTCGTTGACCTACGTTCACAGCTGATATTATTAAGGTTAGCTAATTTAAGATCAGAACCTAAGTTTATTTGAGTTTGTTGATTTAAGATTCCAACTCCTAACAACTCGCTGACCTATGTTCACAATTGATATTATTCAGTTTAGCTGATTTAATATCGCAACCTAAGTTTATTTGAGTTCGCTAATTTAAGATCACAACTCCTAACAGTTCGTTGATCTACGATCACAGCTGATATTTTTAAAGTTTCCTCGATTTAAGTTCACGATTTTTGATATTCCAACAATTTATTTGATTTAATCTCGCGACTATCATTTTTAAAGCTCGCTAATTTATTTGACAAGGGGAGGGACAAATTTTTACTTATAAGAAATACAGTTCGCAATGTTTTACAACACGGTTTATTTTTTTTAAACCATTCCTTTTAACTTCAGTATCACACCATCGAACAACAGAACCTACTTATTAAAGTTTTATATGAAAACTTAAGTAGTAAGCCCCCAATTACATGTTCCATGCATCTAAGTTTGTCTTAGAAGAGTCACTTTATAACTTTTCTTCGACAAGGTGGGGGCAAATTGTTATACAATTATAATAAAATATATAATAACTTGACCCGAGATCCGATTTGAAATATCCATAGTTTAAATATATAATAAAACTGTAACGTTATCACTTAATCAAATTTTTATATTAAAATATTTTTATATTTTTATTTTGCTATAGACACTTTATTGTCTCCATTGATTGTATATCTATACTATTTATTAAGCCTTTTATTGAATTAGTGTCACCCATTAATCGGGTTCCAAATCAGTTAGAAAATTACCAAAAAATATTTTTACTTGTAAAGTAAGTTATATGATTATGAGGGTTGTGAAAAATAAAATGTCGATAATGACAATGTCTATTTATAGGTGTGTAAAAAAATAAAGAACATACAATTTTTTACGTGGAAACCCTTTCGGGAAAAAACCACGAACAGATGAGAAGATAATTCACTATGTCGATTTCGAATGATTTTAAGAGTAGTAGACTATGTCTATTTATAGGTGTGTAAAATCATATTCTAATCAAAATAAAATAGAAGTAATGCAGTAAGGTTAAAACACCTTATTCAAATCAACATTAAACAGAGGAAATATACTTTTATTCGAACTTCTCTTGCACAGTTGTATTTTACCACTTGTATTTTATTTTATCATAAATTTGGGTCACATCTCTAACAATCTCCACCTTGACACAAATTCTTCAAAAAAACAAGTTCTTCATTGCGAACTCTCAACGAACAAGTTCTCCACCTCTTCCATAAAACCCCTTAAGGGTTTAACTTCAACAATGAACACCAACCAAGTTTAAGCAATGCTCAAACTTGGTTATGGGAATTGACTTAGTCATATATCTACATGATTTTCACGAGTACTAATTTTTCTCACAACAATATCACCAAGAGTAATAATATCACGAACAAAATGATACCGAACATCAATGTGTTTTTTTCTCTCATGAAACATTTGATATTTTGTAAGAAAGATAACACTTTGACTGTCACAAAATAATGTACTAATTTGAAGGTCCTCATTGAGTTCACTAAAGAATCGCTTCAACCAAATGGCTTCTTTACAAGCCTCAGTAATCATCATGTACTCAGATTCAGTGGTAGACAAAGCGACTGTAATTTGCAAAGTGACTTTCCAACTAGTTGCACAACCTCCGATTGTAAGGACATAACCTGTGAGAGATCTTCTTCTACCAAGGTCTCCAACAAAATCAGCATCAACATACCCAATGACTCCATTTCTAGTTCTTGCAAACTGTAAGCAAACATCAGCAATACCTCGTAGGTATATTAAAATCCATTGAACTGCTTTTCAATGTTCTTTACTAGAATTCGCCATGTATCTACTAACTGCCCTGACTGCATGTGACAAATCTAAACGTGAATAAACCATAGCATACATGAGAGATCCTATTGCACTAGAATATGAAATATGTGACATGTACTCAATCTCATCATCTGATTATAGAGGCAAAACCAATGAAAGTTTGAAATGGGCTGCTAAAGAAGTACTAACAAGCTTAGCACTCTGCATATTGAACCTACAAAGAACTTTCTCAATGTACCCATTTTGAATTAGGTACAATTTATTTGTTCTTCTATCTCTAAAAATCTTCATACCAAGTATCTTCTTTGTTGGTCCTAAATCTTTCATCTCAAATTTTTCACTAAGCTGGCTTTGACCTTTCTTATCTCTCTTTTATCTTTTACTACTATCAACATGTCATCAGCATAGAGGAGTGGATACACAAAAAAACCATCACTGTTTTTCTTAAAGTAAACACTACTGTCAAAGCTACTTCTTTTGAAATCATGAGAAGCCATAAAGGAATCAAACCTCTTGTACCACTGTCTTGGTTATTGTTTCAAACCGTAAAGAGACTTTTTCAACAAGCAAACATAGTCCTCTTTTCTAAGGCTGTAAAACCCTCTGGTTGTTGCATATAAGTATCCTCCTCAAGTTCTCCACGCAAAAATACAGTTTTTTTCATCTAACTACTCAAGATCCAAATCATGCATGGCCACAATACCAAGCAAAGCTCGAATTAAACTATGCTTCACAATTGAGGAGAACACATCTGTGACGTCTACTTCTGGAATTTGAATATAACCCTTACCAACAAGCCTTGTTTTATATATGGGTTTTTCATTTCTTGGAGTCTCTTTTTTCTTTTTAAACACCCATTTACAATGAACAACCTTTTTGCCTTTAGAAAGTTTCATAATATCCCATGTTCTGTTTTTGTGGAGTGATTCCATCTCCTCTTGCATAGCAAACTTGAGTCTTCAAAACTAACCGCCTCAGAATAAGTAGATGACTCTTGGTTTGAATCTATATCTTTAGCCATATTTAAAGCATAAGCAACTAGATCAGCCTAGGCATACCTCTTTGGAGGTTTAATCTCTCTTCTAGTTTTGTTTTTGGCGATAGAGTATTGCGGTGAAAAAGCAACTCTATTCTGAATTTCTGTACTGACTTCAGGAGTTGATTTTATTGTGGATTTTGGATTAATCTGTTGCTCTACTTACTTTAGTTGTTCTTTATTAGAAGAGTCTTTAAGAGATAAGTTAGATAGCATAGTAGTTTCATAAAAAAACAACATCTCTGCTAATCACAACTTTTCTATTTTCAAGATACCATAACTTATACCCATTTACACCAGTTTTATAACCAATGAAAACATGTTTAATGGATCTTGGTTCTAATTTTCCATTATCAACATGAGCATACACAAAACACCCAAAGATCTTTAAATTAAAATAATCAACAGAATTACCAAATCATACCTCTTATGAAGTTTTTTTCTCAATGGCAACAGATAGAGACCGATTGATCAAAAAACCTACAGTAGAGGCTGCTTCGACCCAAAACAACTTTGGTAAGTTGGCATTCGACAACATACATTGAACCTTCTTCATGATGGTTCTGTTCATTCATTCTGAAACACCGTTTTGCTGTAGAGCATGACGAACTAGCAAGTGTCTCACAATCCCTTCTGACTTGCATAGTTCATTAAAATCATCAAAACAAAACTCTAAGCCATTGTCTGTATGGAGGCCTTCTATTTGTTTTTCTGTCTATTTTTTAATAATAGTTTTCCAAGACTTAAATGCAAAAAACACGTCGCTTTTCTACTTCAAGAAAAACGCCCAAACTTTTCTAAAAAAAATCACCAATAAGTGTTAACATATAATTAGCTCCACCTCTCGAAGGCATTCTAGATAGCCCCCACAGATCAGAATGAATATACTGCAATGTTCCTTTCGTGTTATGGATCCCTTTGGTAAATCAAACTCTCTTTTGTTTCTCAAAAATACAGTGCTTACAGAAATTCTTTGCCCATCAAGAAGTCCTATTTTGCTCAATTTTTCCATGTTATTCTCACTCATATGCCCTAAGCACATATGCCAAAGTCTAATAATATCATCATCTGACAAGGAAGGGGAAGGGACAACTGCATCACCAGCAACCGTAAAACCCTACGAAACATATAACTTGGCAATCTTGCTCTTCCCTTTCATCATGACGAGGGAACCTTTGAAAATCTTCAAAACCCTGCTTTCAGTTGTGTATTTGTACCCTTTTGAATCAAAAGTACTCAATGAAATCAAATTTCTATTCAATTCTGGAACATGTCGCACGTCACTAAGTGTTCTGAAAACCCCGTCAAATATATTAACTTTAATCGTTCCAACACCTGAGATTTTACTCAAAGCATTATTTCCCATCAAAACAACACCTTCAGACACTATTTCATAAGTTGTAAAACAATCCCGACTGGGACTCATGTGGAAGGTGTATCTCGAATCAAGGATCCACTCTTCGCTCACTTTAGAATTGTTAATAGAAATGGCTAGAAGTTCACCATTGTTGTAGTCTTCTACAACATCAACTTCACCGGATTTTTCTAGTTGTTCGCTCTTTTGATTCGCAACCTCCATTTTGATCTTGTTCTATAGCTTAAAACACTCAAATTTAATGTGTCTCTTCTTCTTACAAAAGTTACAAGTTTTACTTCTATTTGAAGACTTCGATCTTTCCTTAGATTTACCGCAAGGATTCCGTTCTTGTGTCCTTCCACGATCATCATCAACATTTCGATCTTGTCTCTTACGAACAATGAGACCCTCTCCTTGAGAGACGAGTTTAACCACAAGATGCTTCATCTTATCATAAGAGGTCAAAGAATCATAAACCTCACCAATTGTGAAAGACTCGCAGCTATACAAAATCGTGCCTCTAAAGGTTGAATAAGATGAGGGAAACAAATAAAACAGAATCAAACCTAGATTTTCTTTATCATACTAAACCTCCATGGCCTCAAAGTTCGAGAGAATTTCTTTAAACACTATTAAGTGTTCATGCATAGACGCACCTTCCTCCAAACGATGAGCATAAAGACATTGTTTCATATGCAACTTGCTGGTTAGAGTTTTCAATATACATAGTTGCTCCAGCCTCTTCCATAATGTAGTGGCGGTCTTCTCCTTCATCACATTCTGCAAAATTTTATTAGATAAATATAGATGTAATTGCGTCAAAGCCTTTCGATCCTTACGTTTCTCTTCTTCATCCGTTAATGTCGAAGGCATTTTATTTATCCCTAGCAAGGCATCTTCCAAATCTATCTGCGCAAGAACTGCTTACATCTTAATCTGCCACAATGCGAATCTGGTGCTGCGATCCAACAACGGAATTTTATACTTCAGCAACGCCATTATCGTGATCGAGATAAGCAACTCGAAAAGCTTTGATACTAATTTGTGAAAAATAGAACGCCGATTGTATTTTACCACTTGTATTTTATTTTATCATGAATTTGGGTCACATCTCTAACAAGGGTGTTATTGTCTGTTCATATTTTATAAATCAATAAAAAATTATCCATAATGAGATTTAAACCAATGACACCATACATATAAACATTTTTCATTTACCATTTGAACTATAGCAATTTTTTATTTTTATTTAAAAATTTTATAAATATATTTACATTCTAAATTTTTATATATTTGTATAAATATAAATAATATAATTGATTAATTTAGTGTCGCAAATGACTCCACACTCTTACGAGTGTGATGAGATTTCTAGTATTGATAATATTAGTGATTGAATTGATGTCACAAGTTAACTCGATATCAACTCAAGATTGAAGACAACATCATGATAAATAATTGTAATGCATTTAATATTCTTAACCTGATGTATTTATGTGTTTAAATTTTTCTTTAATCATAATTTAATTTATTTTTTTCATTTTAATATTTCCCGCATTGCATGTGTTGTTAATTAATTAGTTTCAAACAATATATTTTAGTCATTATTGTATTTTATTTTTAAATACACTCATGTGTTCTTAATGTGTAGTTTCCACATGCATATGCGTGTGATAGATTTTATAGCAATTTTATAATAATTATTAATTTATTATTTATAAATTTTGAAGTGATTTAATTCTAAACTTTAATATCTTAATGCTCAATTTGGCCCCGAAATATACTTATTTTCCTACTTTGGTGCTTAGACCTTTTTTTTTAATCTCAAATTAGTATTTAAACTATCATTTCATTACTTAGTTTAGTCCATTTTTTTGTAACGATGTTAAAAAAATCGGTTGACATGTTGCACCAATTAGAATGTGCCATGTGGCAAATCTAACCAGTTAAATAATGCCACTAGCATTCATATTTATTAAAATTAAAAACATTAAATTTAAATTCAAAAAATATATAAAAAATAAAATTATATATTTAAACATTAGAAAATACCTTTGAACTTGATCCACCATCGATCGTAGTTGACTGATGTTGGTCGACCGTTGACTTTGAATTTTAAATATTTTTCATAAATATCAATATTTTTAAAAATATATATTTTTTATGCAATATTAGGGATAGTGGATGGGGTTAATATAATTTAATCCTATGACAAACAAGTGTTGACAAGAGCTTTAATCACCACACCACTCCATTTAGAGGTGCTCATGGGCCGGTTCAAGTCGGGCCTAAGCATATTATTTTTAATTTTTTTAAAATATTTATATTATTTTATTTTAATATTTAATAATTTTATACATTTTTTATTTATTGTAAATTTTGATATAGTCATCTTAACATTATTTTAATGTTAATATTAGAGTAATATTTTACTGTGTTCTAAATTACATAATATATAAAAATAACATAATATAAAATATTATAAACTTAAAAATAGGTCGAGCCGGGCCAAGCTTTGGCCATAAAAGTTCAAACCTAAGCCAGACCCATATTTTAACGGGTTTAATTTTTTAACCCAGATATTTAATATTTTTATTTAAACTCTCACAATTTCGAGTAAACCTTTAGATCTGGACGGGTAGTCTGGCCATAATATAATTTTTTAGTTGAACCTAAAAGACCCATCAAGAAAGAATTAGAAGAACGCGGAAGGACAAGGTGAAGGGACGATAAGAAAGGCAATCCAGATAAGGCTAACCCTACTCATACGGTGAGTGAATCTAAAAGGTAGCCTCTATCGTTCGGTCTTTGCTGTAGTTAAATTAATTAACTTCATTTTAATATTGTTTTATCTTATTACAGTTTTAGTTAAAATATTTATTTATTCGTATTTTATAATGCAAATGATTTAAAGAAATAATCCAAGCTTGCAACTTTCCACTCTCCAAATTTGACGGAAAATAAAAAGCAAAAGACTGACAATCAAGCCAACCAATCCCAAGTTAGACTATTCCAACCCGTTCATGAAAATAATGGAACCGGCCTTCATACAAGTACTAGTCCAACTGCAACTTATTAGACAAGGTCCTTCGTCAAAATTAATTTACTTCAATCGCATTCGTGATTCATCTCAAGCACAAGAAATATATCTACCAAGGTAGAAATAATAGAAAATAAAACTTCGTTCGCTGCAAATAGACAAATATAGTTGTCTTAACATGTGAGGATGAGCAGCCAAAAATTAAAAAAATCATCTAAACACTTTTCTCAGATAGCTTAATCCCTTGGATGGCTCTTTAGCACAAGAAAACCCAAAGGATTTTTCGTCGCTCATTCCTCTCAACTCACCAAACAAATCATTTCGACTCACTCACAAAAATTGAACTACCCAATAACCCATCTTGGAGAGCCCCCCAAGTACCTTCAACTTTGACTAAGAACTCATGACAACAAGGTTTATATTATTAAACCACTACTACTATTACCTAACCGCAAAACTTATGGGCACAAAATGTTGAGGGGGGCTACTTTTTTGCAAAAAATCGAAGTCATCAGTGCTAAAATCACAATCAGGTAGTTCACTGGGTTCATTTCCTTCGATCCCACAAATGCTCAGGTCTTCAATGCTGCAATAATCCTCCAAAATCACCCGAGAATCATTGACAAAAAGATAATCGGATGGCTCTTCATCTAAGTTCAGCTCTTGTCCAACTGATCCAGACAAAAGTGGATCATCAAGGAAACATAAATCGGGAATCACTAAATTGGCAAAGTTAGCATCAAACCCTTCTTTGTTCGCATTCCCAGAATCATGGTTGCTGTTAAAGAATGAAACAGACGCAGAAGTATCCAATTCGAGCACTGATGAAGGTGTAGTATGGGATGAAGGGCTCACAGACTCTTCAGGTACTGAAGCAACAGAATTGCTAGTGTGAGAAGTAGAAGCAGAACAAGAAATGTCATAGGTTTTATCGGAGGAAGCAGTAGCTGCAGCAACAGCAGCAACAGCCAAAGCCTCGAATTCGAGCTTTTTAGCATCATATGCCCTAGCGGCATCTTCAAGGGTATCGTAAGTTCCCAACCAAATCCTGGTTTTCTCCAGTGGGTGCCTGATCTCGGCAGCCCATTTGCCCCACTTCCTTCGACGAACGCCAACAGGTATTTTGGCTTCAACCACAAGGGCATTGTCGTCAAGGGTTGTATCCAAAACTCTTTTTCTTCTGGTTGGGGTTTTACAGTTACTGTCTTGAGAAGAAGCCTCAAACTCCAAGGGTTTTGAGTGGGAAACCAAACCTAAAATAGGAACTCCAACTTCACGAACAACAAGCTTTCCTCTCGGGGCCTTCCTAGTAATAGTCCTCTCAGACTCATCTTCACTAGAAGATGAATCAGTGGCATAAGGGTCATGAAATATAACACGAACTTTTCTAGTCATTTGGGTGTCTTCTTCACTCAATATTGGTTGGGTTTTCTTGGACTTTTTGTATAATTTATTTTTATTAGAGGCTTCTTTTCGAGGTTCTGGCATTTTTATCGACAAAACTGGATAAAAATCTTAACTAAAACCCCCCTCAGAACTACCCTTAAAATACGAGAACAAAATCAAGAGGAGAGGGAGAACAAAAATCTGAGACTATCAAAGCAGTATAAAGTATAAGCCCCTCTCAGAAACAAGAGAAGATAGAAAAGTCGTTGTTTTATGTGAAAACCACCGAAACACCCTACTCCAGAACAAGTCCTGCAAATAAAATAAACAGTAAATTTTCAAATCAGAACACTGACGAAACCAAAGAACCAAGAAAAAATAGAAAATGATTGATGACATACTTTTTTGGCCTCAAACGCATTGAAACAATCGGGAGAACAAGATTCAGTCTCTGCCTGTAGAAGCAGAGAGCCAAAGAAGCTTTGATGAACAAGTGAGAACAGAAAATTGTAGAAGAAGAAAAGCAGAGCTGCAACCGAGCCCCAATCAAAGCCAAATCAAACTCAGTCGACATAAATCCGCTAATCAGCCTCACTTAACTCCCAAAAGCGCAACAAAAGCCACCACCGGAGAACCACAGTCAACAATATCTAAAGTCTCATCAGTAACAAAAACTCTCTCTCCCTTCCAATCCTTCTCAGAGAAACCATAACCAAAAGATCGTCTTAGACAATGCTAGATATAGCATAAGAAAAAAGAAAAAGTGAGACTACAAACGTACGGATCTGATTTTCCTTTCTCCATAACAAGACAAAAAAGCATACAAGGTAGAGAAACACCAGAGTAAAAAGAAAAACTTTAACCGACCAACGATGGTAACAGACACAAATCTATCTCTATGGAAGAAGAAAGTTTAGGAAAAGATGTCATGGAATACACATTATTTATTTAATAATCGAAAACCCAAAAGGCTATTTCCATTTTCCTAATCGTTACCTGTTGAGGTCTCTCTCTTTCCCTCCAGTGGACAGTGAACTGACTCTGGATTTTGTTATTTGTTTTTATTCTACTCTCGCCGTGTCTTCTTCTGTCTCAAAGGCCATTCACCTTCCCCAAGCAGTCAAAACACCGGTGGTGAAGAGAATTTTTATTTTATTTATGGAAATGAGCTGTCATGCAGATACATTATGCATGACCATTGGATTACCGATCTTACCATGTCATGCGTATATCATGTTTCACTGCCCCAATTTTTTTATTTGCACAAGGTTTGATGGCGTGTTGACTTCACGCGTGAAGAAAGGAAGTGTGGATAGACTGGCTAATGTTGGCAGCTTTATTTTGGTAAACGAAGCTCCGCGAGTTGCAACGTACTACGGTACAGTAAAGGATTTTTTATTGGCGCTGTAAATTACAATGTTGCCACTAACTACTGCCCACTGTTTCTTTCTAACCTTCTAACATTCTTTGACTTTTCTTAATTCCTTTCCCACCTTAAATTAAAATTGTTTTCTACGGAAAAGTTCGGTATTCTGGTTAGATTTTGATAAATTATGAAATTATAATTTTATGTTATTTTTATTTTGTAATAGAAGAATGATAAATTAAATTTTTTTTAATTTTTAATATTTTTAGTTAGATTTAAACTTTTTAAAGAGAAAAAAGTTAAAATTCAAGAGAAAAATTTTAATTTATGATTCTCATATTAAATAAAGATAGAAATGACGTAAAATTATAATTTTATATAATCTCTTTTTCTTATATTTTTTATAGTTATATTGATATTATCTATATTTATGACAATTGCATGCACAGATATATTAATTATTAATAAATTTATTAACGCGTAATAATATTTAAACATGAAATAGATTTTTTTTTCTAACATTTAAACTTAAAGTAGTTATAGCTGAGATAACATAAATCAAATAACCAAATAAAGCAACCAAGTATAATTTAATTCCTAAATTAAAATATCCTACTTTGATCTTTGATTTTTTTTGTTTATATTAATTTTGAAATTAGATTATTTTTTTCTCCATTTTAATTTTTAAACTTAAATTTTATTAAAATAACATTAATTTTAAAATTGTGTCACATCATTTAAGTCATTAGTTACGTCATCTATTGAGTAATTTTATTTTTTATCTTCGATGATGGTTGGGATTGGGAAACAACCTCTATTTGATTATCCTTCCCTTAAATATCATCATCAACTTGTTCTTTTGCAATTAGCTCTTGTGATATAGCCTTAGCATCAGGAGCAGGTGCAATTGCTTCTATATTTGCTTGAGTCACACTTTCATCTTCATTGGTCATATTGGTGGATCTATTTTTAACGACACTGTTAATGGACTTCATCATTATTTAAGTATGCTTGTTACTGACCCTATAAGTCTTGTTGTTGTTGGAGTAGCCCAAAAAAAGTTCCTTCATCACTTATTGTATCAAACTTCTCTTGATACACTATCGATGGAGTCATCATTTTTTTTCCCCAATTGAACTTAATAGATGACCTATTAGGCTTTCAATCAATTTGCTTATTTATGATTAGACCTAGGATATGTTAGGTTCATCTACTAATATAAGTCGTCTTTCTATATTACGATCTAATCACATAATACCGCTTAGTATTAGTTAAATATTAGATAACCAATGAGCTGATATTTGCTTCCATTTTACTTTACATGCAAAAACCATTGAGGATAATGTACAAAGAGTATTAATGTAATTTACGAATAATTTTATTAAGCCGATCTGTTTTAAGAAATACAAGTATAAAGACGAATATACTACACTTAGTATAATGCCCTCCACTTGACCTGAATTACTGGATCCAGATATCGGGTGCTTGATTTGCCATGAATTATACTATTACTTACATCCTTTTTACACATAACTTTAGCTTGTTTAATAGTTAAATCAAAGCATCTTAGTTTATATTTAGGTTTTCATACTTAAAGTAGTAATTTATGTTTTTTAGTAGTTTTATTACGCTTTATATATCTAAATAAGGTTACATGGTCTTGTAGGGAAAATAGAGAACTAAAGATGCATATTCGAGCCAAAACTAATACCTATGTCGCGACACTAAGACACTAATATCACAACATTAAAGATAGAGGCAAAAGCAAAGTCCTGGAGTGAAAATACCTTCGATGTCACGACACTAACCTTTGATGTCACAACACCGGACTCGATGTTGCAACACCATCCTTGCGCAACCCAAAAAGTCCCTGCACGTGATACTTGCATTTTTTAGAGAAATTAAGAGTTTTTGTCCTAGTCGAACTCTGAGGACTTCAAGGATAATTTAGTCACTTTAATATTCCGAGTTTAGCCCATACAAAGGCCATTGTAATAAGTTTAAACACACAATTTTAAGGAGATAAAAATAATTATTAGGTTTTTATTTTGTTTTTAGTTTTTACATAGTTTATTTTATGTTCTTGTAATCGGAAGATCCTTTTCCAAAGTGAGATTTCCATAAGGGGAGATTATTTCGGAACCACGCTTTCATCGATAAATCCATGAGCATCTCTTTTCCTTTATTCTATTATTTATATCTCTTTCTTTAACATTGTTTAATTGAATGTTTGTGTAAAAATTAGAATCAATTTATGCTTTATACATATCTCGCATATTTCAACTGTTCTAATCTTTTTAATTGATTGACAGGTAGAAGTTCAATTTAGATTAGTTAGATCTGGTTGAGCGTTATTAAACCTTAGGATTGATGACTCTAGGAAGTCATCTAGGTAAGAATTAACTCGAAATCAGTATTGCCTACCAAGCATCACTTAGCATATCAGTGGTTAGGGAAGGAAGAACTTAAACCCTAGGCTTGACGACCCTAGAAAGTCATTTAGGTGGGAATTAACCTAAAATCGATATTTCCTATCCGCGAAAATCTTACCTTACCCCAGTCTATACTACATCATTGAGAGGTGAGTAGTCTTGCCGTTTAGTTAGGTTAGTAGAATGTAATAGCCTGAATTTTCAGTGATGTCGGAATGGTGATTCGAGATCACTAAATCTGAAAAATAAGTAGAAAATATTATTAATTTAGTGAATATAAGTTAAATGTGAAGTTAGGAAAATTTTTGAAATAGTGAATAGTGTACTAAGAATAAATATTAAAATAATTAGAATCGAAAAATGAGGTATCGAAACCTCAAACTCATAAATCGAGCCATAAATATTTTTAGAAACATTTATAGAGTGTCAATGAGTTGGTATTAAAGTTTCGTTAGAAAATTTTAATGTTTGGATAGTCAATTAACTAAAAAGGACTAAATTGAAAATAGTGTAAAATTTGTTAAATTGTGATTAAATAGCTTAAGTGACTAACGAAAAGGGACTTAATAGGAAATTAGGCCCAAATTATATGGGCTGGACGGTTGGGTAAGAAAAATCAGCAGAAGGTAAGGAGAAACAGGGGCAAAATTGGAAACTTAACAAATTAAATATATAAAACAAAGACAAAAGTGAAAAATCTAGAGATTTCTTCACAATTTATCAGCAAAAACGCCATAGGAGGTCTGAAACAAGCTGGTTTTTCATATATTTGAACCATGTAAGTTTAATTCTCGATTATTTCTTCCAATTTTTGTGATTTTGATACTTTTACAATTAGGTCCAACTAATTATTTCATTAGTTTTTGATTTCATGGCTGATTTTGAAAGTTACCGTTGATGAGTGCTGGATTTTTTATGATGAATAAACATGGAATTAAAGCTTTAATTTTGTTATATGATGATTTTATTAAGTAATTTTGATAGAAATTGATTTTAGGGACCTAATTGTGAAAAAGTTGGGAATTAAGGTTTGGTGTTGCGTTTTTGAATATGAAAGGCTATGTAGTAGTATAAAATAGTTGGAAAAGGTGTTAATTGAGAAAAATTAGATCAATTGAGAGGTTAATTGAGTAGGGACCAAATTGTAAAACTATAAAGTTTGGGGTAAAAGTGTAATTTCAAAAATTAAAGGGAATAAATTGTGAAATGAATTAGAATAGAATTAGATGCTGATGAATGAATAAATTTGCATTTTAGATCGAGAACCCGAAGCAAGTCGAGGAAAAGAAAAAGTAGCTGATTAGTCCCTGAACTTTTATAAATTTAGCAAATCAACCCAGGTAAGTTCATATGGCTGAAATTTAATGATTAAATGTTAATTTCATGAATTATATAATGCATGATGAAATATATATTTATTGTTGAAATGAGAATAAAATAAAAATGTGAAAATTGAATAAATTATCAAATTGAGCGGATCGCCAGATTTGAGTACTTCTGATCAAGTGACAAAGTGATAAGTGGTAGCTTTAGCTACACTTATCTGATCAAGTGACAAAGTGATAAGTGGTAGCTTTAACTACACTTATTTGATCAAGTAACAAAGTGATAACTGATAGCTTTAGCTACACTTATATGATCAAGTGACAAAGTGATAAGTGGTAGCCTAGCTACACTTATCTGATCAAGTGACAAAGTGATAAGTGGTAGCCTAGCTACACTTATCTAATCAGGGACAAGTGATAAGTGATCATATATAAGACCATAGTTAAACTATGGCAAAGTGGAAGTGAAGTGCTCAATCTTCCGTAACCGTTCCTTAATTTTGATCAAGGATGGTAAGTGACAAATGGGCCCAAAGGAATTATGGTAAAAGAATAAGTAGTAGTGAGTTTATACCAAGGAACTCACCAAAGATTGTGGTTGACAGGTAAATTTAGTAATGGTGTATAATGTATAAGTGTATAAATGTTTGGTAAGGTTTATGTTTTGTGCCTATGAACTTACTAAGCTTTCTATAAGCTTACTTGTGTGTGTTTATTGTTTCATGTAGATTGACGTATTTATACATTTGGAGGATCGGATCTACTCAAGAATCACACTATCCAGATTTACTCCGGTAGATTTTGTTAAACAAATTTTTGGATTTATATGGCATGTATAGGGAATTGAAGTAAAAAGTAACAGAATGAATGATTATGTATGCAAAGTAAATTTGAATGTGATGGTTGTGTTAGACATTGAAATATACATGTTTTTAGTTTGAAATGGTTGATTGGTTGAACTTCATTAGTATTTACATGAAGTAGTTGAAATACTGGAATTTGTTGTGATTTGAAATTTGTAGGGAAGGTTAGATAATTATAAAGGGGTTATATTGAATTTTTTTAAAAAAAATTGCAATGAAACAGTTTTTGGACAGCAGCATTGATGTAATTTTGAAAAACCACCAAAAATGGTGGAAATTCAATTAGATGTTGAGTGAGATATGAAATTAAAGCTGAATGAATTGACTTTCACATGAAAGAAATAGAGTAAGAAAAAGAGTTATACATTTTTAGATATTTGAATTTTAGTGAGACAGGGTAAGAATAGTTTCTGAAGTCTCCTATTATAACTTTAGAAATTCATTAAAAATTGTACAAAAGGAATTATGAGTTATAATTTATATTATTAGATTCCGTAATGAGTCTATTTTCAGTAGAAATAAGTGGAAGCACCATATGAAGTCTGTGCAAAGAGAAAATTTAATTTTAGTGACAAGAGGTCAGGATAGTCAGTCACTGAAACAGTGGAGACTTTAACTAATAAACTGTATTAATTGGATGAACTAAAAATTCTTAAAATTTTACCGTAAAAATAAATATGAGTCTAGATTTAGGGAAAATTTACGGATATAAATTTCGAGTTTAGTAGCTTGAGTTTTAATTAATTTAGTGACTGTTGCACAGGTGGATAGCTTTATTAGGAACAGTGAAATAACTTTTAAAAGTAAATTTTTATGCCCTGAACTTTTAAATTAAGTCAACTAACGTCTCATGCTCGACTCCGAAAATGGTCTCGGGTAAGGGGTGTTATATTTTATTGGTATTAGAGCCCGGTTTAGCCGGTTCTCGGAATATGTGTGAAGTGTAAAGTGTTTAGGAATACATGCCATACAAATCTGTGATAGTGTGATGTGTATGATCCGATCTAATATTTGTTATTTTTATAGATACTCTCTGATTATAAAGATGTCAGATATACCTGAACGTACTGAGCAAGAAGAAGTTAACAGTAGAACACAGAATTCTGAACAAAGAACAATTAGTGATGTTCCGATTTCCCAAATGCGAGAGCAAAAATTAAAGAATATGATTTATGGGATTATGACTCAGTGGTATACTGAAATGATGCAAGAAAGAAACCAGGCTCAGCCATCTCCTCCCCCTACTGCTCCATCGGTGGTACCCCCGGTTGCTCCTTCACCTCCTACAACAATTGAATCCAGTAAACGTTCTCCGTTGAAGAGGCTTAGGAAACTTGGAGCTGAAGAATTTCGGGGAAGGATTAATGATGATCCCGTCAAAGTTGAATATTGGTTATAGAGTTTGATAAGAATTTTCAAAGAAATGGCTTGCTCACCAGATGATTATTTGAGATGTGCTGTGTCCCTGTTGAAAGAAGAAGCTTATAGTTGGTGGGAGACGATTGAGGCTGTGCTTCCGGCAGAGAAAATTTCTTGGGAATTTTTCCAAAATGAATTTAAGAAGAAATATGTAGGCAAACGGTATTTGGATAAAAATAAAAGGGAATTCCTCGACCTACGGCAGGGAAATAAATTAGTGGCTGAATACAAAAGAGAATTTGTCTACCTCAGCAAATATGCCCGAGACATTGTACCTACTGATGAAGAAATGTGTATCAGGCTTGAAGAAGGGTTAAATGATGAAATTAGAATGATGATTGGGGGCAATGAAATACGAGAGTTCGTTATTCTGTCAGACCGTGCTAAAAAGCTCGAAGAAGTATATAACAGAAAAATGCAGCGGGATCGGAAAAGTAAAAAGTCATTCAAAAGAAGTGCTTCTAAGTCATTTTCAAATTTGCCAGTGAAGAAATCTAGAGAAGAAATTACTCGAACTACATCAGTGTCGGGAAGATCGGGTAGAGATAGACCAAGACAATCTGATTTCAGGGTATTCGATAGACCTACAGCAAGTGTGAGCAGTGTTCAGAATGCTCCCCGGCCTAAGTGTCAGTATTGTGGAAGATATCATTTCGGAGAATGCAGGACTAAGATGGAGGCT
The DNA here is from genome assembly GCF_007990345.1 of Gossypium hirsutum. Classification (NCBI taxonomy): domain Eukaryota; kingdom Viridiplantae; phylum Streptophyta; class Magnoliopsida; order Malvales; family Malvaceae; genus Gossypium; species Gossypium hirsutum. The sequence goes on from NC_053449.1 coordinate 10,159,117, forward strand.
TGTTATAAATGTGGGGCTACTGATCATCTTATTTGAGATTGTCCCCGGCTGCAAAAAGATGAAGTGGAACAGAAAGAGATACAGAGAACCATTCCCCAAAGAAGTAGACGTTCGGGCCAGAGCAGTGCTACAGGGAATACCCGTTCGGGCACGAGGGAATCAGTTGGTCAATCAGAGAATAGAGCACCAGCACGTACCTACGCCATTCGAGCAAGGGAAGAGGCTACGGCTCCTGATGTAATTGCTGGTACTTTCTATCTTTATGATGTTATTGTTTATGCATTGATAGACCCTGAGTCTACTCATTCATATATTTGCACTATGTTAGCATCTGAAAAGAAATTATCTGTTGAGTCCACTGAATTTGATATACAAGTCACAAATCCATTAGGTCAAAGTGTAATGGTTAATTTGATATGTCGTAATTGTCCACTGAAAGTGAAAGGCTATGAATTCCCCGCTGATTTGATGTTGTTACCTTTTCGGGAATTTGACATTATTTTGGGGATGGACTGGTTAATGAGACATGATGCGGTAGTGAATTGTCGTGATAAACAGATCAGTTTGAAATGTCAAACGGAAGATATAATCTCAATTGGATCTGAAAATATGGGTGATACAGTTAGAATTATTTCAGCTCTCTCTGCTCAAAGGTTATTACGCAAAGGCAACGAAGCATTCTTGGCCTATATCTTGGATGCTCGAGGTTCTGATTTGAAGCTCAAACAAGTGCCAGTGGTGAATGAATTTCCTGACGTGTTCCCTGAAGAGTTACTCGGTCTACCACCTGATAGAGAAGTTGAATTTGTAATTGATGTGATCCCTGGAACAACTCCTATCTTAGTGACACCGTACAGAATGGCTCCAGCCGAATTAAAAGAGTTGAAGGCGTAGTTGCAGGAGTTATTAGATAAAGGGTTTATCAGACCGAGTATGTCGCCTTGGGGTGCACCTGTCTTGTTTGTGAAAAAGGATGGTTCTTTAAGACTATGTATAGATTACAGGCAATTGAACAAGGTAACGGTAAAGAATAAATATCCTTTGCCTCGTATTGATGATCTATTTGATCAGTTGAAAGGTGCTGCAGTATTTACCAAGATAGACCTTCGATCCAGGTATTATCAGTTACAAGTTAAAGAATGTGATGTGTCGAAAACTGCCTTCCGAACCCGATATGGTCACTATGAATTTTTGGTGATGCCATTTGGTTTAACCAATGCTCCTGCTACTTTTATGGATTTGATGAATAGAATTTTTCAGTCATATTTGGATAGATTTGTGGTTGTGTTCATTGATGATATATTGATTTATTCAAAGACAGAGTTCGAACATGCACAACATCTAAGGAATGTATTACAAACTTTACGGGAGAAACAATTGTATGCCAAATTCAGCAAATGTGAATTTTGGCTCCATGAAGTTGCGTTTTTGGGTCATATTGTATCAGCTGATGGAATAAGAGTGGATCCAAGTAAGGTAGTGGCAGTGATAAATTGGAAAGTTCCGAAGAATGTTACTAAAGTGCGAAGTTTTCTAGGATTGGCAGGTTATTATCGCCGATTTGTCAAAGATTTCTCAATGATTACCTTACCGTTGACTCGATTACTACAAAAGAATGTTGAATTTATATGGTCAGATGAATGTCAGCGGAGTTTCGATTAGTTGAAAAAGATGTTGACAGAGGCTCCAGTGTTGACTCAACCAGAATCGGGTGTACCATTTGTAGTATATAGTGATGCGTCTCTGAATGGGTTGGGCTGTGTACTTATGCAATCAGGCAAAGTGGTGGCATATGCTTCTCGACAACTAAAAACGCACGAGAAGAATTATCTTATACATGATTTGGAATTGGCAGCGATCATGTTTGCTTTGAAGATATGTAGACACTACTTATATGGTGAGAAATGTTATGTGTATACTGATCATAAAAGCTTGAAGTATTTAATGACTCAGAAAGATTTAAATCTGAGACAGAGACGATGGTTAGAGTTGTTGAAAGATTATGATCTTGTCATTGACTATCACCCAGGGAAAGCAAATGTCGTAGCAGATGCACTTAGTCAGAAATCATCATTATTTGCATTACGGGCATTGAATGCTCATTTATCTATTAATAAGGATGGTTCTGTACTAGCAGAATTAAAAGCTAAACCTGTGTTCTTTCAACGGATTCGGAAGTTACAAGATGAAGACCTAAAATTGATGTTAAAACGACAGATGGTCCAAGATGAGTTAAGCTCAGAATACTCCATTGATGAAAATGGTATGTTATATTATCGTAATAGAATATGTGTTCCGAATAACTTAGACTTGAAAAATGATATTTTATCAGAGGCTCATAGTAGTATGTATTCTATTCACCTTGGTAGTACAAAAATGTATTGTGATTTGAAGAAAATGTACTAGTGGCCCGGAATGAAACGGGAAATCTGTGAGTATGTAGCAAGATGTTTGATTTGTCAACAGGTAAAAGCTGAGCATCAAGTGCCAACAGGGTTGTTACAGCCCATTATGATTCCAGAGTGGAAATGGGAACATGTCACGATGAATTTTGTATTCGGATTACCAGTAACTCCGAAGAAGAAAGATTCGATATGGGTGATTGTTGATCGGTTAACTAAGTCAGCACATTTTATTCCAGTTAGAGTAGATTATCAGCTTGAAAAGTTAGCGGAGTTATATGTGTCTGAGATAGTGAGGTTACATGGGGTACTGACATCTATTATTTCAGATCGAGATCCGAGATTTACCTCGAGATTTTGGAGTAAATTACAGGAAGCTGTGGGTACCAAATTAAATTTCAGCACAGCTTTTCATCCCAGACAGACGGGCAGTCAGAGCGAGTGATTCAGATTTTAGAAGATATGTTAAGGTGTTGTATACTTGAGTTCAGCAGTAGCTGGGAAAGGTAGTTACCTTTAGCCGAATTTGCTTACAATAATAGTTATCAGCTAGTATTAAAATGACACCGTTTGAAGCTCTGTATGGAATAAAGTGTAGAACTCCATTATATTGGTCTGAATTAAGTGAACCGAAACTGGTGGGAGTGGACTTGATTCGGGAAATTGAAGAAAAAGTTCGTATTATTTGAGATTGTTTAAAAGCTGCCTCCGATCGGCAAAAATCATATGCAGATTTGAAGAGAAGGGATATAGAGTTTAATGTGGGTGATCGTGTATTTTTAAAAGTGTCACCATGGAAGAAAATTTTGCGGTTCGGCAGAAAGGGAAAACTCAATCCACGATTTATCGGGCCGTATGAAATCATTGAAAGAATTGGTCTGGTAGCCTATAGATTGGCTTTGCCCCCGGAGCTTGAAAAGATTCATAATGAGTTTCATGTGTCTATGTTGAGACGTTACAGATCAGATCCATCACATGTAATTCCTCATACGGAAATAGAGCTCCAACCTGACAAGACTTATTCAGAGGAATCGATGAAAATTTTAACTCGGGAGGTTAAAGAGTTGAGGAATAAAGGTTAAATAGGTTAAAGGTGAAAATCAGCAGAAGGTAACGATAAACAGGGGCAAAATTGGAAACTTAACAAATTAAATATTAAAAACAAAGACAAAAGTGAAAAATCTAGAGACTTCTTCACAATTTATCAGCAAAAATGCCATAGGAGGTCTGAAACAAGCTTTTTTTCATATATTTGAATCATGTAAGTTTAATTCTTGATTATTTCTTCTAATTTTTGTGATTTTGATACTTTTACAATTAGGTCCAACTACTTATTTCATTAGTTTTTGATTTCATGGCTAATTTTGAAAGTTACCATTGATGAGTGCTGGATTTTTTATGATGAATAAACATGGAATTAAAGCTTTAATTTTGTTATATGATGATTTTATTAAGTAATTTTGATAGAAATTGATTTTAGGGATCTAATTGTGAAAAAGTTGGGAATTAAGGTTTGGTGTTGCAGTTTTTAATATTAAACACTATGTAGTAGTCTAAAATAGTTGGAAAAGGTGTTAATTGAGAAAAATTAGATAAATTGAGAGGTTAATTAAGTAGGGACCAAATTGTAAAAATTGTAAAGTTTAGGGTAAAAGTGTAATTTCAAAAATTAAAGGGCATAAATTGTGAAATGAATTAGAATAGAATTAGATGCTGATGAATGAATAAATTTGCATTTTAGATCGAGAACCCGAAGCAAGTCGAGGAAAAGAAAAAGTAGCTGATTAGTCCCTAAACTTTTACAAATTTAGCAAATTGAACCAGGTAAGTTCATATGGCTGAAATTTAATGATTAAATGTTAATTTAATGAATTATATAATGCATGATGAAATATATATTTATTGTTGAAATGAGAATAAAATAAAAATGTGAAAATTGAATAAATTATCAAATTGAGCGGATCGCTAGATTGAGTACTTCTGATCAAGTGACAAAGTGATAAGTGGTAGCTTTAGCTACACTTATCTGATCAAGTGACAAAGTGATAAGTGGTAGCTTTAACTACACTTATTTGATCAAGTAACAAAGTGATAACTGATAGCTTTAGCTACACTTATCTGATCAAGTGACAAAGTGATAAGTGACAGCCTAGCTACACTTATCTGATCAGGGACAAGTGATAAGTGATCATATATAAGACCATAGCTAAACTATGGCAAAGTGGAAGTGAAGTGCTCAATCTTCCGTAACCGTTCCTTAATTTTGATCAAGGATGGTAAGTGACAAATGGGCCCAAAGGAATTATGGTAAAAGAATAAGTAGTAGTGAGTTTATACCAAGGAACTCACCAAAGATTGTGGTTGACAGGTAAATTTAGTAATGGTGTATAATGTATAAGTGTATAAATGTTTGTTAAGGTTTATGTTTTGTGCCTATGAACTTACTAAGCTTTCTATAAGCTTACTTGTGTGTGTTTATTGTTTCAAGTAGATTGACGTACTTATAAATTCGGAGGATCGGATCTACATCAAGAATAACACTGTCCAGATTTACTCCGGTAGATTTTGTTAAAAAAATTTTTGGATTTATATGGCATGTATAGGGAATTGAAGTAAAAAGTAATAGAATGAATGATTAAGTATGCAAAGTGAATTTGAATGTAATGGTTGTGTTAGACATTGAAATATACATGTTTTTAGTTTGAAATGGTTGATTGGTTGAACTTCATTAGTATTTAAATGAAGTAGTTGAAATACTGGAATTGGTTGTGATTTGAAATTTGCAGGGAAGGTTAGATAATTATAAAGGGGTTATATTGAATTTTTTTAAAAAAAATTGCAATGAAACAATTTTTGGACAGCAGCATTGATGTAACTTTGAAAAACCACCAAAAATAGTGGAAATTGAATTAGAATTTGAGTGAGATATGAAATTAAATATGAATGAATCTACTTTCACATGCAAGAAATAGAGTAAGAAAAAGAGTTATATATTTTTAGATATTTGAATTTTAGTGAGACAGGGTAAGAATAGTTTCTAAAGTCCCCTGTTCTAACTTTATAAATTCATTAAAAATTATAATTTATATGTATAGATTACTTAATGAGTCTATTTTCAGTATAAATAAGTGGAAGCATGATATGAAGTCTGTGCAACGAGAAAATTTAATTTTAGTGAAAAGAGGTCAGGATAGTCAGTCACTGAAACAGGGGAGACTTTAACTAATAAACTGTAGTAATTGGCTGAACCAAAAATTCTAAAAATTTTACCTTAAAAAGATATATGAGTCTATTTTCAGGTAAAATTTATGGATCTAAATATCTAGTTTAATAGCTTGAGTTTTAATTAATTTAGTGACTGATGCGCAGGTGGACAGCTTTATTAGGAACAGTGAAATAACTTTTAAAAGTAAATTTTTATGCACTGAACTTTTAAATTAAGTCAACTAAGGTCTCATACTCGACTCCGACAACGGTCTCGGGTAAGGGGTGTTATATAGAAGGCTGAGAAATCCCTGCTAGGTTAATTAGAAACCAACCATTTAGAACCCAACATCAATAATTAATTAGGTAAAACAATTGGATCTAAACTAAAAGAACTTACGTAGTTGAATAAGGTAACCTAGTTATGTATTAAATAGACGTAAACCAGCTTAGTTATAAAGAAAGAGAAAGCACTCAATTAAGTTTCTTAGGAGTTGAAGACCTTGATAAGACAATTAAATAAAAAGGTAACACTTGTTAGGTTTTAATAAGGCTATAGGTTATATAAATAGATATGTTGGATAGGATAAGGAGGCCCTTCTTCACTCTTATAACATTACTGTTTGGAGGGGTAAGAAGAGAGATTTCTTCATACTTAAGGCTGAGATCTTGGACGTCACCAGTGATTTCTCCATGACAAGGTAAGGTTTATAAACTTTCCTATTAAAAAAACATAGACATGCAAGAGTACTTGGAGGAGATAAGACCCATATGAGTTTATAAGTTGAAGAAAGGTTAAAGATTAACAGATGAGCCTTAATGAAAATTTTCTATTCCATTATGCAGTGGTTGTTACGGTACCATGTCAGCTGTTGGAACTAGAGTTTAAACTGCTACTCGTAACCACCAAGTGAGTCTTTATACTGACTCTTACATGTATGTTGTAGTCTAAATATTTCTGTGTTAATTGACTAAAATATGAAATTGGAACTAGAAAAGCATGACTTTAAGGCTTTGAAAAGGAAAGGAACGATATGTGTGCATATATGTCTAAAAGCATGAACAAGTCTGTTGTGAATGTGTCTTTCATGAGTAAGTCATTGCATGAAGGGTCTATACATGAAGTTTAAGGGGAACATGTTACATGTCTGGAAGCATGAATGCATCTATCATGAAGAAGTTTGAAAAGAATAAGTTTGTCAAGCATGAGTTTGCATGACAAGAAACACGAAACTCAAACTAAAGGGGATCGTCGAGACTAAAAACACGAATATCTGATAATGACAAGTCCATGACCATGGCACTCTAAAGACCATATAGTGTAAGACCGTGGCTAGGCCATGACATCATATGGGATATGTAAAGACGGTTGGGTGAGTACTAATGATGAAGGGCAAACCTCACGGTGGTGAGTATAAGCAAATCTCTATCATAAAAAACACCAATTTCCATATAAATAAGACTTTGTGGCTATCTTTGTTAAAGGAAGACTTTGTGGCGATCTCTGCTATAAGGAAGACTTTGTGGCGATCTATGTTATAAGGAAGCCTTAGTGGCTATCTCTGTTAAAAAAATGCATTTGTGGCTATCTCAGTTAAATGGATGCTTTGTGGCTATCTTTGTTAAAATGATGCTTACATGGCGAGACTCTAAAAGGAATGCCTCTATGGCTATCTTTGGAAAGGAATGCCTTCATGGCATGATCTGAAGAATGACTCTCCTAATAACCATCTAAAGACAACACTTATCGGTGGACTTTGAATGAATGACGAACACTGTATTCTAAGAATTGGCAAGTACGGATTAGCTCGGGAAGAAAAGCTATTATGGAAGGTCATAGCGAAGTTTGTACAATAAATTAGGTCAAAGTTATGAATAAGAAACAAAATAACGAAGCCCTTGAATAAAAGCTCAAGTAAAAGAGGGTTTTCTCACTAAGTTTTATTGAACTTACCCCTCTTTATTTTATGTCTCAGGTAAAGGAAGCTTCGGGAAGAACGATGCCAGGGCTGCGTTAAAAGAGTGGCGAAGTAGACACTTATGCATACAGAGTGGGAATTACACAACGTGTCGAATCCAATAGAAACATTTTTTGTACTAGTCTCGAAAGTTTATTTGTAAGCTTTATAGAGTGAATAGACGAGGTTGGTCGATAAATGAAGTTAGCAATGTTATTTAGAGATTGAGTAAGGGGGACATTACAAGCTAATGTGATGTGTAGTTAGCTTGTAAGATCTGTAGATAGAGTTCGGCCAAATGTAACTTTGATAAGCAGTATAAGAAATAAGATGTATTTCTTTAGAAATTTGTATGTCTTAAGCATGTATAAGCCTGTAATAGTAATGTAACTCTCGAGATTCGAATTTAATGAATTGGGTTAGGTTGAGGGTGTTACATTTGGCATATCAACTTTACCTCAGAACTTGCATCACAACCAAACACTTATAAGTTCAAATTAACTTAGTGAATTTTAGCCAAGGTTACCTTTGAACATTTGTTGCAGGATTCCTCAACTGGAAGATTCTAAATTTCATTTTAGTATTTGGCAGACACTTTCCCAACTCCAAGCGCGTACCTATATGCCAAACTCTACATTTGATCCCATATACAAATTTCACCCATTAGGCTGCTTGTAGAATTTACTTCTCAACGCGGGTCTTATTTCTCATTCTCTAGAAAGGCAGAAGCTAGATACATTTCTCAGAGTGATATTTATGCAGAAGTTACTTTCAACAGGTTCTCACAGAAATAGACGTTGAATGCTTTTCTTAGAATGCTATACACACAACTATTTTTCTTGGTGGATTCTTATACAAACAAACGTTAGATATTCATCTCAGAATGGTTTACAAATAGATCCTATCTTTGGCAAACTCATACACTAATTCTACAACTGTCAGAATATTGATCAGATCATATATTTAAAACAACCCAGAGATCAATCGATTCTAACGAATGCAATATTTTAAGACATTCAATGGAATCCCAGAACACTATCTTACATATCGAGAGATGTCCACGATTGGTGAATACTGTAGAAACCATGTAACCTCTATACTTAGTATGAAAATACTCTGTGTAGTAGACACTTATATTACCCATAACTTTGAGCACATCGAATTCTTTATTCTAGCAGAATCATAGCGGATTCATAAATAAGGTACATGTAGAGAAAACTCTTTTAGAAATTTCTTCAAACCTATATTCAGACCTTGCCACAAAAGCGGGCTAACAAATACTTGCCACTTAGACAATACAAAACTTACCACAAAGGCATTACAGAATATGGCACAAAGGCTTCACGATAACTTCCTAAAAAGACTCTATTTAGTTGCCACCAAGGCACCACATGAACTACTGTGTTTGTGATATGAACTCGCCTAAACTCATTATCACATGAGGTTTGCCCACCATCGCCCCAAGACACGCATAAAACCTAGTATACAAATGCGGCCTGTCTGCCATTTCCAGAATATGCCATGGCCATGGTCTTTCTTCAAAATTTTCATACTGAAATTCATTTTTATTGTCTCGACAGACTTCGTTGAATACCATCGCAGGGTCAAATCTCATATCACATAATTTCCCGACACTTCGTCAAACCCCTATTTCTCTAGCATTTTCAATAGTGTATCATACATATAAGATAAGTACACATTCATGCAGACTTTACTCATACCCATAATAGAATCATACTTCTTTACATGTTTACCACACATCGATACAATCATGTAGCACAATATTCACTCCATATACAAACATACAATTACTTTACAAGATCACATACCCTCATGCCTACAACACATCACACATTTCAACTTATGCAGATACAATACGAGGATCACACATATACGTTCAACAGTCACTCAAGGACTCATGCATCATTACTGGAGCATCAACCATAAGAAGAAACTTTCTAGAATGACTTGTAGGAGTCAAGACTAGGGACTCATCTGAGAACTCCCTTTCACTTCAACTCAGAGTTTTTATTCCAATGATCTTACCCGAACCAACAGTAGCAACTATTTAAAAGCTTATAAAACTTCCATTAAAATCCTATTTCTAGACAGTTTACTAAAATCTCAATTACAAACGACCCTCATATAGGGCCTCCTATGCACACCCTACCGTTTTTATACCATTTAACATCCTTACTTTTTTAAAATCATAACATGCAAAGCTATCAGACTTACTAGGAGATTAAAACATCCACCAATTAAACACATAAAACCTTAACTTCCTATTCAACGAAGAAGAAGAGAATATTTAAGTTTAAGAAGAAAAACAGAGTATAGAACGAAAGGAAAAAAAACATTCGAATGCTCCCTTCTTACCATATATATATACTCAATTCCTCTTAGTGGATCTTGACAAGTGTTGAATGCGTACATAAATTGTCCTTTTAATGCCCTACCAAAACTGAGAAAAAAATAAAAGCGAATTCGATGTCAATATTGTTTGACCAGCCCACTTCGTTCAACTAACTCCCAACCAATCAAGTTATAAAACTCACATTGCATAATGTTCGAGCAAATCAGGCGTACCATACCTTTGGCGGTAACTCTCATAAGTCATGCTCTTGAAGATAACTTTCTCACATACTTGATTTGCACATCGTGCTCAGTTAGAATTTTAAGGCATACTCTTCAGTTGGCATACTCTTCTTCAATTGGGAAACACCCCAAGAAGAAATCCTTAGATTTTAAACGGGCAGATACATTATGCGCCAGGATTAACTTGCCAAAATTTTAAAAAGTAGCGGGCTATACTACAATAATATACCAAAACAGGTAACCTACATATATATTTACCTTTTTCTTGGATCCACCAATTTTGGCATATTACACTTAGGGTATTAGATCCAACATCTAATTACCAAAATGTTACAAATCGGTAACATTAGTGACCAAATTGTAACAAATTAAACATCAGTTACCAAAACGTAAGCTTAACCAAACATAAATGGCTATTTTTGTAGTTTACCCTTTATATATATGTATATGCTTGTGATATGAGATAAATACAAAAATATAATGCAAGGAATGATGAATGTATATATTCTTATTAATAAAATTGAGAAGGCCATATTAAACAGTCTTAGATAGAGTTTTCGGTATAGTTGGAATGCCATAGGATCTATTAAACCAGAGTATCTATAGTGTTGAATGCATATCATTCAGTAGTTCTTTAGAGCCCTAGGGGTCAAGAACGTACCACTTTAGCATTGGGTGCATTCCATCATATAGTTCTCTAGGGCTTTGAGGTTCATAGAAATGTATCGCTAGCTCCAGAGTCCTAGGGGTTTATGAGCATTTATCAATATAGTAATACGTGTATCCGATCTTGAGTATGTGTATGGTTAATAGGGGTTAAAATTCTTGTTATGATATGTAACGATGATGCACTATGAATATGGATTATAAGTTATAAAAAAATAAACCCGACATACTTGATATGTACATATATAAAAGAAACCTGATAAGCATGTGAAAGACCATGTGAAGTAAAAATTAAGAACCATGTAGGCTAGATGATATGAATACATGATATCTTCATAATTTTACTTTATACTACATTAAATAACTAATGAATGATATACTGGTTTGATGTTATGCTTTATATATATATGTTTACATTTTAATTTCAAATAATGTTAGTACCACTGAGTTCTTATACTTAGCGTGTTGATGCGTTTGTTTTGTGCGTAGGCACTAAATAGATCCGGGATTAGTTCATGTATTTTAAAGGCATCAAAAGTTTTACAACATAATTTAGCAATGTTTGTGCTTCTTTTAAACTATAATGTCAAGTGGCATGTACCTAGTAATGAATGTTGAGTAATATGTCATTTTGGTGTTATGGTGTAGATTTAATAAGGTCCTAATAGTGAATTCATAACTTGGTTAAGTTTATATGTATATATGTGTTACAATGTTGATAAGTAATTAATTAGTTATGCTTGGTTGGATTGATTGAATGCAATGATTTTTTTAGTGACTTGGATGTTTGTGTCTATATATATGTCAAATGCATGTGGATTAGTGTGTTATTAAGTTGGTTTATGTTTGGTCTCATTTGGATAGCAATTGAATGTCTTATATTGTACATTATAGATATGTTAGTGTCTTGAGACATCAAGAGTGTGTCTCAAGATCTCAAGAACAAAAATGACCATTTGGTGTATTTCTAGGTATAAGGCTCAATACTTATCATACAAGTCTCCAAACACCATTTTCAAGTTAGAGACATAGAGGCCCGTGTCTCGAGGCAACAAAAATTAAAGCTAAAGGTTTAAAATAGGAAGGACATGTCTCGTGAACTGTCTCGAGACACGAGACATGTACCTTATTATCTTGAGACATCATACTTTGAAGCAAAAAGAAGAAAATAGGGGAAGCATGCCTTGAGACATGGCTTCATTGTCTCGAGATTTAACAATCTATTTTAACAAATTGAGTTAGGAATCATATCCCGACTCCGTGTTTGACCACGTATGACCCTAAGATATTGCAAATGAATCCATTTGACTTATTATACATGTAATATATTTATATAACATGAAATTTTATATTTATTCCATGTACACTAGTTTTTCTATGATGTATGGTTGAAAATAGTTTAAGTTGCTCCGGCAACAGATGTGACATCTTGTATTCGGATCTGACGATTGGGTTAAGTGTAGGGTGTCACATTTGGCCTTTATTGCTTTATGAGTTTTTTATTTTCTTATTTCAAAGAAGAATTTTCATTAGTAAGATTTTCATTAACAGTGCTTATCTGCTATTATTTTTCCTACATCATCTTGTATGTCTCCAAGAAATCTCCTTTTGATTTTGTTTCACATTCACTATTAGCTTTTATGTTAGTTACAACTGGATTACTGACTGAAGTGGTGAAAGCAATATATTTTTTGACATATTCCTCTTCCTCATTTGAATTGCTAGAATAGTCATTGTCACTTTATGTAATGTACAAAGACTTCTTTTTCTTCTTGAGTGTATTAGTGCACTATGCTTGAATGTGTCTAAAGCCATGGCATTCATTACCTTATATACCTTTCTTCTTCTTTTGGGTAGAATTATCATTAATCAGAACACCTTTTTTTTGTAGAGGGGGAGTTTTTTGCAACATTAAACTTCTTGTTTCTTCTAGACATCTTAAATGCTTTGTTGAAGTTTTGAGTAAGCAAAGCCCTTTACTCTTGGATTTCTTCAATAGCAACATTACTAGTAGTTGCAAATTGGGGTTTCAACTTGAAGTGTTGTGTTCTTTTCACCTTTGGATATGTTCTTCCTGGATTCATCAAGGTTCATTCCAAATGTTTGTAGCGGCCCTATGAGTTTATTAATGCGCATACTATCTATATCATTAGCCTCTTCAATTGAAGTTGTTTTGATGGAAAATCTCTTTTTATCAGTTTTGAGTTTAAGTATTCATTACCAAGTGCAAATACTTGATTTGAAAAATCACATAGTTTGGCAAAAAAACTCACTACGGATCTCATTCTCCTACATTCTAAGTGTATCAAATTTGGTGGTTAGCATCTACAGCTTTGATTACTTCGCAATGTTAGTTCATTCATTGGCTATTTCAAGAATATCCTAGGCTTCTTTTATTGCAGTACATTTGGAGATCTTAAATTCTTAACAATTAACTCTACAGAAAATGACATTCAAGGCCTTAGAATTTTCCTTGGATTTTTATATATTTTTTCTATTTTTATAACATACATTTTTGTGTACTTTTTATTTTCTATTTTTATAAATTTTTAAAAGTGATATATATTTGATAAAGGAAATTTTGTATATATTTACTAAAAGAATGCCACATGACGTGCACTCAATAGTTAAATTGCCTAAAACAACCATTATTTTTTAAGGGTATTAAAAAATTGAACAAAAACTATAATACAATAATACTTTAATTTAGTTGATTGAGTCTTAGCTCGATTGACATTGGTGTTGCCAGTGTATGAGAACACGAGTTTGAGTGCGTTGAAGTGCATTATTCTCCTATTTAAGGGTTGGGGAGGAAGGTTATGAATAGTTCTAAGTATTGTATCAAAAAGAGTAGATATGATAAAAGCCTATAATGAATTTTATATTTTTTTGAAATTTTATAAATAATAATGATGTGAACCAAAATAATTAATATAACGAAATATTAATAAATTTCATTCAAACGTACTTTTTTATCGTGTGTAAGACATACATATATAAAATTTATTACTTTTAGTAAATATTAATTTGTTATCTCCAATTCAATTTAATATATAATATTATCAATTAAATTAAATTAAAAACAATTATTTTTATAAAAAATCAAATGTTTTATTAAATCAAATGAGGAATAATTATGTTAACCATAAATTGTTTTAGATTAAATTATGGTTATGGTTTTTCTACTATGTTTAAACTTAGAATTTAGTATCTATTCTTTATTTTGATATAATTTGGTTCTTCTGCATAATGTCATTAGTTAGTTAAATAGTTAATAACCTTAATTTTTCTAGGCAAAATATTGAAGTTGAATTTTTTTTCTTAAAAGTATCCATTACAACTTCATGCAGAAAAATATATTGTATTAGAAATGAGTTTTAAAGAGAAATTCACGTCATCACTTTAATTGATATAGTTAAGGATGTTAAGTATTTAGACTAACTAATATCATTATAAAAGTAGATGACCAAATTATGTCAAATTAAAATATAAAGGCTAACTCTCAAACATGAGCACACTAGAGAGATCGAAACTACAATTTTACTATTATCTTATAATAACTAAAAAAAAGAGTCGTGTCATTAGTTAATTCAAATAATTAGTACCCTTAATATTTTCGATGACCAGCTTGAATTGTTTTAATAACATTTATTCCAACTCATGATGCCAAAGAAAATTTTTTGATAGAACAGCATTTTTGCAAGAAAAATCAACATAAAAAATTAACTAAAATAGCTAAATGTTAGCTATTTAAACTAACTAATGTCATTGTAAAAATAAAGAAAACTAATATATAAAAAATAAATCTCAAATATGAATATGACAAGGGATTAAAACTAAAATTTTATCATTATGATTCTAGTGACAAAAAATATGACTGGACGTGTGTCACGGGGAAAGCTCCTAGGCCTTCATTTTATATAGATAAAAGGAATTGACATGTGATTCACCATAGCTGCTCCCTCTCTCCTTTTCATTGTAGAAAAGTGATTAACTTTTAGTGCCTTTATTACGTTTAAATTTGACATTAATTTTTATATTTTGATTTCTAAAACAATTTAGTTTTTATATTTTTATAATATTATTAATTATTCTAAATAGTTAATATTTAATTTTTTATTAAAATATTAAGTGGTTATATATAATTTAAATACACTAAGAGTTTTAAAGACGGAGATGCAACTTCCTATTTCTTTTAAGGTTTTCTTGCTTTTTTTTTCTTTTACATTATATGGTCAAATTTTAATTTTGGCTCATATACTATGCTGTTATTTTTAATATAACTTGGTTCATCTAGTTTTTGAAGTAGTTAATATTGTTAACTATCAATTTTTTTTAATAACACTACTACAATGAAAAAAAATATTTTATCACGAATTCAAATGAGTGTTTTTAAGAAAGAAAAAAACTTAATTGTTATAAATATTTTATTAAGTGAATGTCTATCATGATCAAGATAAAGTTTTAGTGTACTTTAAATTCTAATAGTGATTAGAATTAGATCTCTACTTCTTTTATACTTCTTATGCCTATAAATAGAGACTTTGATAAAGTATTGTAATCATCCCTTTTGATCAATAAAGTACATTCCCTATTGCTTTCATATTTTCTTTGTTCTTTATTCTCTCCATCTCTCTTTATTTTTTAACACGTTATTAGTACGATCTTGCTCAAAATGATAGTTCCTTTTATCGACGATCAAACTTATCCTTCATGATTTTCAATATCTTTAACGGGAAGATGCAAAGTTTTTACAAGAAGCTTCTTTTATTTAATGTTTCATATCTGATTATTATTTTTCATTCTTCTTTCATTATATGTTATCATTGTTTTGATTAACTTATTTTACTTTTTGTTCTTAAGGATGGTGAAAAGATTTGATATCGTTATCTATATGAAATTGAGAAGTAAGATATACTCTTAAAGTTTGCTTTTTGATATTTGCTTGGGGGTGATCTCTTTTTCTTCATTACAAAGGATGTTTATAATCACTACTTCTCATCTATGGTAACGTAAGTCAATCTAATCAATTTCTTTTGAAATTTGATTTAATTTCTATTAAAAAGTTCAATTTATATAATTCACTATTCGTATCTATATGAATTTATAAAACTCTTCACACATTTAGTTATTGGGATTTTTCTGTGGAGATAAATATTTTTTTATTTTTAATAGAATGGATTGGTTTAATTTTGATTTTGATTTTGATTTTGATTAAGATATATGATTATTATGGAATGTGAGTAAAAATACTTGTTATGAACTTTGAGATATTCACCCTGTCTGTGATAATTTCATATCATTGTAAATTTTGAGATGAAATTATGTCATAAGAGGTGGAGGTTAGAAAATGTTTATGTTTAAACTTTTATAGCTGTAAAGTTATTTTAATTTGACATTATAATATTTTGTATTTTGTTGTGGTATGATATATAAAATATATATTATCTAACCACAATGATTTATTAGTGACATGAATTTATTATTTGTTACGTTTAATATATGTTTTATTTATACCTATTCATTTTATTTTTATATGAATAAATAAAATTTTATTTAAAATAAATTGATCATTCATTAAGGTTATACAATAAAATGATTATATACTCCTGAAGAGCTAATATTGCATCAAACTGTATAAAGCTCTTTAGGAGCTTATATTTTAGCTCATTGTGATGCAAAATTTTATAAAATATAATGTTGTTTTTCAGATCAAGAAGATATGTTGAATAAAACCTTCATGTGTTTTACATTAAAACCATATATATAAATAACATGAGATACTCATGTATTTGTATTATATATATTCCCTGAAGGAATACATTACACTATATGATTGAAATATCTATTGTGCTTCTGCAGTAGCAATATTGTGAAAATGACTTTAACAGTATTTTCGAACGATCTCATACCTTCTAGTGGCTACACAAAATAATTAGTTACTAATGAAAAACTATAAAATTCTTCCTACTAGTTTTGCTTCATTCCCTGAAGTGAATGTAGCAGTACATAACAATTATGAAAAATGAAAATATAAAGATCATGATTGTTATTGTAATTGAGGATGTGATTGGAGACTAGTCATGACAACATGAATAGATAGATTTTGATTTGAAATCCACATATGTTTGCGATGGTGATTATGAAATAAAGAATCAATGGAGGCTTTTAGAAGTCCATCCTACTAGATTTATTGCATTCCCTGAAGTGAATGCAAATATAAAGAAAATAAAAGATATAATCATGGACCACTAAAAGTGGGAACATGGTAATAAATAAGAGAACAATGAGAGTTCTCAAGATAACTCTTCAAAGGGTAAAGATAACTTATATTATCAATGTGATATGAAAGATTATTGGACACATATGTAGCATATGCCTAAATATTGTGTTCTTGTTAATATTCTTTAAGGAATTATATGAGAATGTAGTAATAAATTCTATCATTATAGATAGAAAGTATTTATCTTATTTGGTACTAAAACAAACAAATATTATTCCAATATTTGATAGCACAAAATAGTCAAAGCTCTAGAAAAGCTAACATATTAATATCTTGTGATGATTAATCTATTGGTTTTAAATGATATTTATAATGGATCTTATATTGAGATTGTGAATGAGGAAAATATTATATTTCATATGAATCACTATTGCTATAAATATCTATTTTGAAAGGATGAAAAAGAGAGGATTTGATTATTAATTTATATTTATTTTATAATCTTTGTGATCTTCTTTTCTCATCATCCCCATTAAGGGGTTGGAAGCAAAACATTTGACTGTGAAAGATCTATTTATGAGTAATAAAATATGATAATTCTATCTAAAACTCGTTGTGGTTGGATGCACCTGAAGTTGTAATTTTTTTAGATATTTAAAGATTTTGGCATATTCCCTGAAGTGAATATTGCATATAATTGTTTGGAAATTATATTTATTTTGTTGACTTAGTGACATTATAATATTAATATTTATTTAGACATTTCCAGTAGTAAATGTCACAATAGCACTTATATGTGGATAGAAAGTAAAAGGAATGATAGTAAAATTATTAATTTGCTATAATTTAGTATAATTGAAACACATGTTAAAGTAAACTAGAAGTTTACTGATACAAATGCATTTACTACTTGACGTGACCAGTTAGACCATCCTGAATCATATATAATACGAAAATTAATGAAGAATTCATATGGACATTCATTAAAGAACCAGAAGATTCTTTAATTTAAAAGAATTCTCATATGTTGCTTGTTCTTAATGACAATTGATTATTAGAAACTCACTAGTTAAAGTTGAGATTTAATGTCTTACATTTCTAAAACGAATATGAGCCCATTCATCCACCATGTGGATGGTTTTGATATTATATGATTTTGGTAGATGCATCTACAAAATAATCACATATGTGTTATCAATTTGCAACATGTCATTTGCAAGATTGATTGTTTAAATAATTAATTTTGGATCATGCAATTAAGACAATTCATCTTGCTAATATTAATGAGTTTATATCTCAATGGTTTAGAGAAATTATTGATTGAGTTTGAAAAACTTTTGTAAAAGTTTGCGCATAATGGTTTAGAGAAATTATTGATTAAACACATCTGATTAATGTCTAAACCATTACTTATGAGAACTAAACTTTCTATTTCAATATGAGATTATGTTGAATTACGTGTTGTATGCATCAAACCAATAAGTTATAAATACTCTCCATTACAATTGGTTTTTGATCAAGAGCTAAATATTTCTCATCTTTGAGTTTTTGTATGTGCGTATATGTTACAATTGCTCCACCACAACGCACAAAGATGAGTGAATCCTCAAAAAAAGTTGGGAATATATATTACAAGTTTCTTTATATTATTAGATGTTCTGAATGTATTCGAGATTCAATTATGACATGATTTGTGATTACAATTTTGATTCGATAGTTTTCCCAACATTAGGGGGAGAGAAATAATAACTTGTAATGAGCTACGGGGAGAATAATTTAAACTAGAAGTTTAATATGGATAACTCATTATAAGTTAACTGTTAGATGTATTTACAAACTTAATGAGAATAACCAAATGTTATATACCATCTAATATTTTAATTTGAACCAAAGTCCTAGTAGGACAATCAGTTGTAATAAATAATAGATTGATCAGTTCTAAATATGAAAATTCTTCTAGATGGTTATATCGTGGAGGCGGGTGCTCCAGAAGAGACCCAAGATATAACTATAAGTAAAACTTCAGAAGAGATTCAGGTACCTGAAACTGAATTTTAAAATAATGAAAATAAGAGATGTCGATAAGTTATGTCAATTCGAGAAAATGTGAAATCGAATAATAAAAGTGGTCAATAATGATTTTGCATGCAATATTATTATTGAAATAATGAAATAAAAGAAGGATCTTGAATAAATCTATTGAGAAATATAGATATGAAATAAATTGATCAAAATAGAAAGACGCAACTCAAGTACAATTAAATTCGTGGACCAGTAGTCCAAATATCTAAAGATATAAAGCCAGTGAGGGTGCAATTGAAGTAGTTTTGCAAAAGCAGAATAAAAAATATGAAGTTTTTCACTAAGCCCTGGCATTGATTATGAAAAGATATAATATTCTTGTATGGTGGATGCAATAACCTTTAGATATATTATTAAGTTGACCATTCATAAAAGATTTAACTTACGTCTAATGGTTATTGTTACAACTTTTTTATGAATCACTATATAATAAAGTTTATATCAAAATCCTTGAAAGATTTAGGATGCTAGAAGCATATTGATATTCTCGAGAAATTGTTAATTTATATGAATTGAAATAATTTGAACATATGTGGTAAATTTGACTTAATGAATAGTAGTTGAAGGAGGATTATAAAATAATCCAAAATACCTATTTCTATTTTTATAAAAGAATCATGATTAAAGTTTGTTATGATTATTGTTGAATCTCTTGAAGAGATCAAAATATATTTCTCCAAATTTCCCTCACTCATGACTTTTAAAAGAATGGTAATATAAATGTTTAGCAAATACATTCAAATAGTTATTTGAAAAACTAGTATTCAAGATTGAATACGTAGAACATGAGAAAATATGTGATGTTTTCATGAGGGGAGTAAATATGCGTTGCGCTCATTTTCCCTTAATCGAGGTTTTGTCCCATTGGGCTTTCCTGATAAGGTTTTTAATAAGGCGGCATATTATGCGTATTATAGATTGTGTACTCTTTTTCCTTCATTAGGTTTTTATCCCATAAGGTTTTTCCTAATAAAGTTTTAACGAGAGACATTATCTACCAATAGACATTCAAGGGGGAGTGTTATGAATATATTATTAAGTAGATGTCCATCATGATCAAGATAAAGTTTTAATGTACTTTAAATTCTAATAGTTATTAGAATTAGATCTCTACTTACTTTTTATGCCTATAAATAAAGACTCTGATGAAGCATTATAATCGTCCCTTTTGATCGATAAAGTATATTCTCTATTACTTTCTTCTTTATTCTCCCCATCCCTCTTTATTTTATAACACTAATAAGTATTTTCAACATTATTTTATCAATGTTTTTTAATTTTCAAAATGTCACCCAATTTTAGTGAATCTAATAGAAGAATTTTAATAATAGTAATAATTAGAACTAAATTTTTAAGTTTGAAAAGTAAAAACACTATATAAATTCTTGAAAATAAAATTAGGAAACTAAATTTTAAAGGTATAAAGTGTATAAAGTGTATAAAATATTAAATTTTTAATTATTCACCCAAGTGTGAAAACAACCATCCCAGTATGTAAAAGAAAAGACAGTTCTAGATTCTATATTCTTTGCTATAATTCCAATGGAAAGTGATAATTGTATTTGGCGTAATGCATTTTAAGTTGATAATTGAAGCAACAACGTGAAAAGGAATTTGGCCAAAGTCCACCTGGGTTGAAAGCTAAATATAGGAGACCTCAAATTTGCAATCGGCATTTTAAACTACAAGCATCAATGAACAAGCATGTAATGAAGTTTTAACCCTCAACAATGAAAAGCTTAAAACGAGACCAAAAGTCGGGAGAAAATTATCAGCTTTGTATCCCCATTTTCCAGGACATGGAAAAGTTCTCTCCAACAGGTAATTTCAAACCTGTAATATTTACCATCAAGGATTTGCTATTTTCTTGTCCATCTTCAAGATCTCGCAGGTGCTTTTGTTTCATTGAGCTCAATTCTACGTTGCAAGCATCAGGGGCTACGGAACTTCCATTAATTTCAAGAGCAGATATCTTTTCACTTCCACCAACCCCCAACACAGTTACCTTCTCAATTATCCAACCCTTGTCTAAAGCAAACTTGCCCTCCTCAACTTCAGACCAAACCTTCACAATTCCCTGGTCCAGGGTTGCATATAACTCCACATAAGTTGAATACCCGTTTCCAAGTTTCATTTCTGGAAGTTCGTCATTGTCGAGATAGAGGCTTCCTTTGGCTTCTCCTTTGCTTGCACCAGCAGGGAAACTCACTATGAGAGTGAAGGGTGTCATTCTGGCTTCCTTGGAGATCATTCCACCCTGTTGCATTGGTAGTATGGTATTCTGATATAAATGCACATTAACCACGTGCAAGGGCGCATCGAGGGTAAAGTACTGTCCCTTTGACACAACGGTTTGAGTCATATCAAATACATTGTACCAAGAGCCTGGGGGGAAAAGTGCTTTAACCTTTGTTTCCCCCTGCTCAAGGACTGGAGACACCATGAGACTACTTCCTAGTAAGAACTGGGTGCTCAGCCCATGACATTCTTTGAAAGCAGGAAATGAGAAGAAAAGTGGTCTAGCTATTGGTGCTCCACTTATATGAGCAAAATAGGTCAGAGTGTAGAGGTAAGGAAGAAGCTTATACCGCATACCTAGAGCATTTTGAGCAGATTTGGTTACACTCTCCCATTGATACAGCTCCTGTCTAGGAGAGTAGTAATTTGCATGATCCCTAGAGAAAGGGTAGAAAGCACCGACTTCGATCCAACGGTTACACAATTCTTCTGTTGGAGCAGGATAGAAGCCACATATATCTGCACCAACCATTGGAACCCCAAATATACCAAAGTTCAGCACTGTACTTATTGAATACTTCAAGTCTTCCCAAGTACCCTTATTATCACCAGTCCAATGAGCAGCATACTTTCCTGAACCAACATAAGTAGAGCGAGACAGTATAAATGGTCGTTTTCCCTCGAGTCCTTGGAGTGCCTTGTGAGTTGCTATAGCTTGAGAGAAGCCGTAAAGACTATGAGCATCATACTCTAAAACACCATTGTAGTGAACTGCACTAGTCGCAATAGTTTTGAACCCTATTGGTACCTGTAACCCTGAAGCATTTATCTTATATGGTGGATCATCCCATCTTGTCTTAGTTATGTTCTTGCAGTCCAAGCAACATTCCCAACCAGGTCCTGTCCCACTTGGACACTGCTTGCCTTCTGGAATGGTGCACTTCCCGCTACAGAAATTTGAAGCTTCATTCATGTCAATCCAGAGGCCATCAACAGGGACAAGTTCATGAAAACGTTGAATTTCATCACCCCACCATGCCACAGTTTTAGGGTTGAGGAAGTCTGGGAAATTAACAGCCCCAGGCCACACTTGGGCTAAGTAGGGCTCCCCCTCATACTTGATAAATACATCATTGGCAATTGCTCTTTGGTATACACCATAACTGGAATTAACACCAATCCCAGGATCAATAAGGACGATATATTTCATGCCTATGCTATGTATTTTTTCAAGGAATGCAAGAAGCTTTGGACGAGGGTAATTGATGGGGTTGAGAGTGAAATCCTTATGGCCGTCCATATGATCATCATCATTCCAGATTACATCCAGTGGGATCTTGGCCTTCTTGTAGTTCTCAACAACATCTTCAACTACAGAGAGGTTATGATAGCCCCATCGACATTGGTGAAACCCTGTACGTCAAATTTTAAAGAACAGAAATAGCATTCAGTACAACAGGAGAAGAAAATACTTGAGTTAGCCAGATTATTTAAATCAAATAGTGCAAACTTCATTGAAGGCAAGAAAAGCAACTGTATTATGTTCTCTCTTCTTTTTAAATTAGCCCAACAATTGTAAAAACTCTAGCCTCAAGGTCACATGAAAGTCTTACTGCTTATTTCTCAATTAGTCGTTAGAAAACTATTATACTTGGTGCTTCTGCAGTGGGGAAAGGCGCAGAGGTACTAGTTTTTAACTTTTATCATGCATAAATCTACCAACACAAAAGGTGCCATAACATCAAGGGAAGCACAAATAGTTTACTTTAGATACCCTCAGCCACAGGGTAAGGATTCTAGATAGAGCTTTGGACCAAACGTAATAAGTGCCTGATCAAGGTAGGGCAGGCTTACTAACTAATTATCACAGCATTGTGGTAATGATGTGAGAGTGGTCATCCCATTTCTATCTCAAGTAGGTAAGACGATAGTGCTCTTATGGGAATTCCACAAGTTGCCTTTTACTTAATGGGTTAGCACTAACAGGTCAAAAGAATATATTACTAAAACTTGGGTGTCGGATCAGATATATGTTAACCTTTTTAAAAACTTCTTTTACGTATTTAGAGAGTCTTCAAATACTCCTACCCTGTGCTCATGCCCATCTGACAGTAAAAGGGAAATCACTAGGACAATAATCAACATGATCGTTGATGTTATCTCATTCTCCTATAAAGACCTAAATTGCCAAACGTCAATTTATCATTGAAAAGGTTGCTTCCGGAGAATTAGCACAGCAACACATAGATAGATGGGGACTTGAAATGAGACAATAAAGTGAATACATATATGGGTCCGACCAATCCACCAACCTATATTAAAATGAGAACACTTTATTTCCACCTTAATACATTAGACAAATGGCAGATATAATCATGAACCGAGATGAATAAGAGATCACATTAGCTGGCTAAATCTTCCAAGGCACAAATTTGCCTAAAATCTTATTCATCACACCAAGGTTTCCTATATATTAATCATAATCATACCCCCATAAATGGCCTATTATATATTACCCCAAAAAAGGCAGAATATGGTTTATTAATCTAACCTTTTAACTTCAAACAGAAGAATGAAGAATATAGTGTTATCAGAATGAAAGGGCATAGTACCTAGAGACCAGTAAGGCATGGGAGCAGGCCTGCCGATAAATGAGGTGTATTGATCAACAATGTCGAGGGGAGTGGGTCCTACAAAGAAGTAAAAGTCGAAAACACCACCAATAAGCTTATAAGTCAGTGAATTTCCTCTGTAAAACACATCCATGCCATTGCTGTTCAACAAGAGAACAGCATGCGCATATGGCTTATCACCCACATTCCTCAACTCCATATAAACAGGGTGGGACCCATACAAATCAGTGTTGAGATTAATGGCTGACACATCGGTTGTGTACAATGTATAAGGGTCATTTGGATACAGCTTGATTCCATGAGGTTGTGTGTTCTCTCCAAGTCCATACAGTGAAGCGTCTTCAGGCAACTGAGTGGAAATCTCCAAGTACTGGTCTTTGAACACCATTTCTCCGAATGAGTCTCCACCACCTGAGCTGGAATTAAAAAGGGTCTGCCCATTGGATCTCCTTGTTACCGCAAAGCTAAAAGGGTCAACTGTGTGGAGGAATATCAGCTCAGACCCTGCAATCTCTAACACACTTATAGGCTTCTTTCTCGATCTCCCAATAGCTTGTTTCGGTTTAGGTGGTTGGTCTCTTGGCAAAAGATTGTATGGAACTTCCCATCTCTGCTTCTCTGCGTCTGTTATGTGCACCCTCAAACGATTTTCACTCTCATGTCTGCAAAATAAAAAAGAAGAAAAAAACAGTAGGTATTACGGTGAGCTACATTAAGAGCAAATGTACATTCAAAACATTAACAGTTGCGTGACTTTATGGTGGATGATTAACTCACTTGACATAGAGTTGCAAGAGAGGAATATCAGGACCATAGAAGTTGTTCTTTTGGTTAACCTGAAGGTGACCCAAGAAGCCACCGTCAGAGGTGTCTTCAATGGAGATCAAACGGTAGCCTTTGCCAATCCTAGTGGGAGCAGCGGATGAGGAAGATGATGAATATCCTCCGGAGAAACATGATATTAAAACGAGAAGAAGACAGAAGGAGCTCAAAGTCAAAGAAAGTAATGAAATGGTGAAGGACATTGCTTAGAGGGGAGAGGAGAGAGTAAGAAATAAAGCAAATGATAAGGGGATTAAAAAGGACTACTTAAGACTGAAGATGATGATGAGAGAAGGAAGTGATTGGATGCATGACATTGACAGCATGAGTGGGGTGGTCTTAGACACGTGATGAACAATATCATGGGGTGTGACTGTGAGCTTGAGTCCAGAGGTTCTTGCTTATTCGATCTAAAAAGAGTGGTCCCACTGCTAACATAGGCTTTTTGATTTTGGTAGTAAGTTTGATATTTTTTATAGATAATAAATAATAATTCTTTTGTTAAGGATACTTAGGCGACGTTGAATAGTAGACCTTAAACCATCATCCTGGGGGATGCTTCGACAGCAGCTTATAATTTTCTCCCTTCTACTGCTAAACTGAATAAAACAAAGAGTAATGCATATCCACTTGTAAGTTCTCCTGTTTTCACTGGAGACTACCTAGGAAATATGAATAGAAATCCTCCGCCTCCTAAACAAAATGGCGCCACATGTTCTTTATTTTTTCCATTTTAATTGTAATTCATGTTTTAAGTTTAAATATAATGATTTAGGTTAGTTTTTAACTTATTATAAATGTTTTTGTTTTTGTTTTTATTTTTATTTTTATTTTTATATTTCTATTAATTTTACCTATTCTATAAATAAAAAATTTACAATGACTTAGTTAATTTTTTATATTTTATAACTGTTTTTATTTTTATATTATATTAATTTTAATATTTCTCCAATTAGCATATAGTTTAAAATTTTAGTTACAATTTTATTCAATATTTTAAAAAAGAAAAGAAAAAGAAAACACTTATTTTATAAAAAATGAGTTACAACTAAAAGAAAAAACGTGGCATAACTTAATTAGGGAGCTAGTTGTTTAGTTGAAACTCATATTTTTTATAAAATAGAAGTTTTTTTTTTAAATTTGGATAAAATTGTTGTTAATTTTTCAAACTATATTATTAATTTGAGAAAGATGAAAATTAATATAATATAAATATAAAAACAATTATAAAAAATAAAAAATTAACCCAAGTCATCATATATATTTTAATTTAAAGAATAAAAAATGAATATAATCGAAGATTGGACTAGTTTAATAAGTTGAGTTTTTACAAGTTAATTATTATTATTTTTCATTAATTTAGTTCTCTATTGAAAAAAAAATACTGAAATCGAAAATTTGATTTAGGGAAAAATGAGTTTCATTGGTTTGAATTTGCTTTAAATCTAACTTTTTTAATTACATAAAACTTATAAAAGTAAATTGATTGGTTTAACATTTCAGATTTAATTTAAGAATCAATTTATCAAAGCTCAACTTACTAAAGTAATAGGAGGTAACTTTTTACTATTTTATATTTTTCATGAATTAAATATTTATGATGAATTAACTTAATTTCTTCTTTTCTTAATTTATTTTTAGTATTTTTATTTCGGTTAATTTTAAGCCTTTTACCATTAATATATAATTTGAAAAATGAGTTATAATTTTTTTATTAAAAATAGTTCACAAATTTAATTTAACAAAAGAAAAAGCGTTTATTTTATAAAAAAACAAGAGTTATAACTCCTTGTTTTTTTCAAATTCAGTATTTTTCTTTCTCAGAAAATTAACTTGATGAAAAAAAAAGTCAACTTGTCAAAACTCAAAGTAGCTCTATAATATAAATTAGAAAAATATGATAACTTTGATTAATTAATTAATTAATTATTATATTATATTAATTTTAACGGATTAATATTTTGTTCACTATTAGTGAAGTTTTTTAACTCCATAAACAGTAAACAGAGTTTAGTACATGACATTGTCTGTTTTAATTTTTTTAAAACTTTTAATATTCTTTTGAAACACATTAATATGTATCAAAAATATGTATCACCTCAGATTCACTTGTTGTGGAGTAGCAAGAGGAAGAACTGTCCCAGGTTGCAACACCTCTGATTCACCAAAATATGCATCAAAAATTGTGTTTGCACTCCCATATGACGGAGCAACATTGTCAGGATAATGATTGCAGCATTCCCATCCAAATACGGAAAAATATCTTAAAAAATTTCACATCGTGGGACATAAAGAACTTCTTAGAATCCAGATCATATAAATACCAAACTTTTTTGCCAAAAGGGTAGCCAAAAAAACACATTCGACTTCGACTAGCAAACTTATTATCCTTAGAACGTTGATTATGAGCAAAACATAATCAACCAAACACACGAAAATCAACAAACAAAGGAGGGCTACCAAACAACATTTCATAAGGTGTTTTTATTGTGAAGGAGTTTGATTAATGAGATGAGAAGCAGACAACACACACTCTCAAAAAAAGATATAGGTAGATTTCCTTGGAAACGCAAAGTACAAACTACATTTAAAATATGTTGAGGAGTATCAACACAAAATGTTTGAAAAATAATGTCATTTGCAAGAAAATAATCTTGGTTTCGTCTCATTATCACTTCTAATACACTTTATTTATTGAGAAAATTGATGATCAATCATAGCAATGAATGACATGAAAACTTTGAAAACCTTATTTTTATTAACCAATATATATACCCAAACAGCACGAGAGAAATCATTAACCAATGTCAAAAAATGATGAGATCCACCAGATGAAGCAGTGTCATAAAACCCTCATAAATCACAATGAACTAACTAAAAAATACAAATGACTTTTCGTTCACTAATTGGAACGTTATTTCTAGTCTGCTTAGCACGATGACAAATTTCACATGATTTATTCAGATGATTTCTAGAGTTACTAACATAAGGAAGTAATTTTGCTACTTTCTCGGAAGGGTGACACAATCTTTTATGTCAAAGTTCCAAAGAGGATAAAGCTTCAACCAAAATCACTTTGACCGTCAAAACTTGCTAAAGTAGTAAAATCCATCTCGTTTCTCACCCACTCCAATCAGCTGTAACACCCCTTACCCAAGACCGTTGCCGGAGTCGAGCATGAGGCGTTACTTGACTTAACTTAAAAGTTCGGGGCATAAAAATTTACTTTTAAAAGTTATTTCACTATTCATAATAAGGTTGTCCACCTATACAACAGTTACTAAATTAATTATAACTCGAGATACGAAACTCAAAATTTAGATCTGTAAATTTTCCCTGAAACTAGACTTATATATCTTTTTACCATAAATTTTTCAGAATTTTTGGTTTAGCCAATTAGTACATTTTATTAGTTAAAGTCTCCCCTATTTCACTGATTGATTGTCCTGACCTCTCGTCACTAAAATTCAATTATCTCATTGTATAGACTTCACATAGTGTTATCAATTGTTTCTACAGAAAATAGACTCAATAAGGAATCTAGAAATATAAATTACAACTCATAAATATTTTTGTACAAGTTTTAATGATTTTCCAAAGTCATAACAGGGGATTCTGAAAACCACTTTGACCTTGTCTAACTAAAATGAAAATATCTTAGAATACATAATTCCTTTGTCTACACCGTTATTTTTGTATGAAAATAGACTCAATAATCTTTAATTATATATCTCATCCACCCTCTAATTCATTTTCTACTATCCTTGGTGATTTTTCAAAATCACGTCACTACTGCTATCTCAAAACTGATTTACTACCAATTTTTACTTTTTCATGATTTCTATGCATAATTTAGCACCTAGACATTTATAACAACAAACACCTTCATACTTAGCCATTTTAATAACTATTCATCATCAAATATTTACATATCATCTTTTGGTCATATCTTAAGAATATACAATTGAAATGACCAAGTCCCTATACATGCCATAGCTCAAAACATTTATTGTTTTAAAATACCGAGTTGTGGTGGTTGATAGTGTGAATGCTCTCCGATGTCTTCAAGATCCCGACTATGCTTGATAATACTATATGAAAGAAAAAGAAATAAAAGAAGTAAGCATAAAGCTTAGTAAGTTTACAAGTAAATAAATAACAACATTTAACACAAATAATGATATGCAAGTATCATGTTCTTAAGTTTCCTCTTTACTTACTCTCATTTACTTGTTTATTTACTTACCTATTTAGATAGCTTAAGATTACAACTTACTCTTCTCTTGCTGAAATATTGGTTCTCACTGATATCATAACATATTCTTAACTCTTATAACTCACCTGAAGTTGCTAATTATACTTTTACTTGAACTTCCATAGAACATAATCTGTTTTCTAGCCCGTTGAGCTACATTAGAATAATAAGGATACTTGGGTCTCATATCTGATAATAACATGCCAAAGCCATATCCCAGACATGGTCTTACATGAGATGTTTCCTGTACTGCCAATGCCATATCCCAGATATGGTCTTACATGGGAGTTCTCATATTGGTGCCCATGCCATGTCCCAGACATGGTCTTACGGGGGACCTCTCATCTTAGTGCCAACGCCATGTCCCAGACATGGTCTTACATGAGACCTCTTATCTTGGTGCCAACGTCATGTCCTAAACATGGTCTTACATGGGACCTCTTATCTCGGTGCCAACACCATGTCCCAGACATGGTCTTACATGGTATCTCTTTACCCAAATGTCATGACATTTGTATCCAATACACTCCTAATGTTTCAATAGGGCTTTTTAACATTGATTCCCTGTCATCTCATACTTGAGTCAACATTAAATAAATTCATGAAATAAATATATAATTGCTGGAAAATAAAAACATTAATAATAATTATTAAAATATTGCATTTATTTACCGTAAACTTACCTCGGTACAAAATTTGACCAAATCTAGCAACTTAGTCCTCTATCTTTTTCTTTCCCTGGTCTAACTCTGAATTTCGTTCTTCTTGATCTATAATAGAAAATTTAGCTTATTTAATACTCACATTAATCAAAACAATCCTTAACTCGAACTTTAGAAAAATTACAATTTTGCCCCTACACTTTTGCATAATTACACTTTTTCCCTAAAACTCGAAAATTAAACTTCATCTCTTATTCTTATGTTTTATGACATGCTGAACATTTTTACCTTCTATGACAACATCAAATTCCCACTCTAGCATGTACTTATGAACATTAGGTATTTTTACTAATTATGTCAATATACTCGTTTTCACTTAAAATCGACTAGCATAAGTTGTTTAACATAATTTCAAGCTTCATATTTTACCATAAAACATCAAAATAAACACATTTCACCTATGGGTATTTTTCCAAATATAAATCCTAGGTTAAATTATTACTAGAATAAGCTAAATCAAGCTATCGGGATTCAAAAAACGTAAAGAACATTAAAAACGGGGCTAGAACAGACTTATAGTCGAGTTTGGAAGCTTGAAAAACCCTAGCCATGGTTTCCTCTTGTGAAATTCGGCCATGGGGTTAAAGATGGACAAATATTGGCTTTTAATTTTGTTTTTAATTCATTTTAATAACTAAATGACCAAAATGCCCTTAATGAAAAACCTTGGAAACATGTCTAACCATGTCCATTTTTGTCTACC